>NC_092808.1:109025802-109327793 GCF_040954645.1 Diabrotica undecimpunctata | reverse complement strand
CCATTCCTTAATGGAATCGATTTTTCCCTTATCCACGGCCACTCCTTCTTTACTGACTATATGACCCAGATAATTGACTTTACCTTGAAATAGCTGGCACTTCTTGGGGTTTAGCATCAATTGGGCAGCTTTAAGTCGATTAAAAACGTTTTCTAAATTCCTCAAATGATCTTCGAATGTCTCCCCCAAGACGATTATGTCATCTAAATAAACCAGGCATGTTTTCCAAGATAACCCTCTCAACACATTTTCCATAAGCCTCTCAAATGTCGCAGGAGCATTACAAAGTCCAAATGGCATAACGTTGAATTGCCACAATCCAGATCCTGTGGTGAAGGCTGTCTTTTCTTTATCTACTGGGTCCATTTCTACCTGCCAGTATCCAGACTTCAAATCTAAAGTGGAAAACAATTTACTTCCAGCCAATGTGTCCAATGTGTCATCGATCCGAGGCAGAGGATAACTATCTTTCTTGGTAACGTTGTTCAGCAAACGGTAATCCACACAGAACCTCGTCGTTCCGTCTTTCTTCTTAACCAGGACCACCGGAGAGACCCATGGGCTCGTGAAGGTTCTATCACCCCGTCTTTCTTCATTTCCTGAACAATCGTTTCAGCTTCCTCTCTTTTCGCCTGTGGTAATCGTCGAGCTGTTTGACGAATTGGCTTAGCATTACCAGTATCAATTTTATGCTTAACAACGGTAGTTCTTCCCGTCTTTCCTCCTTTCGGTACGAAAATATCACGATACTGCCGAAGAAATTCCCTTAATTTCCTTTTCTCCATCTGATTTAGAGACTGTCCTGCAACTGCAACCATTTGGTCGAATTTGTCGTTGGAATTATCAGATGTTGTCGCCTGACGAATTATGGATGTCACAGGTACACAAGTTCCTACTTTTGTCTCTTTCTTTATGGTCACTGGGTAGTCGTTGACATTGATAAGTCTCACAGGAATTTCTTTAGCCGAAGTCACCAATTCCTTTCCAATTATGATTCCACGGCCAACCTCATCGTCGTGGTTCCAAGGCTCCATCATAACAGGTCTCCCTTCGTCTACAATTCCCTGTAGTCGCGCTACTATGATCGTTTCGCTTCTCGCAGGCACGACTGTATCTTCTGTAATGGCTGCTTGCACAGTGTTGTCATTATGTGGATGGAGAAATACCTCCTCGTTGCCAACTTTGATTACCTTATTCTTAAAATCCAATTGGAATCCATGCATATTCATTACGTCCATTCCTAATATAACATCCTCTTCGATGTCAGCAACTATAACAGTATGGACAAACTTTTCTGCCCCAATTCCCAATTGTACCTGGATTTCTCCATGAATGTTGGCATTTTCACCTGTAGCGGTCCGAAGTCGCAACCTCGTTGGTAACAGTTTCTTTCGGCTGTTTATAACTGTCGGGCGTATAATGGTTCTGGTCGCTCCGGTATCCACCAACAACGTATGCTTTTTACCATTTATGTCTCCATCTACATATACACTATCTTCACGACATTTCAAAGAAGCTATTAGTATAAGAGGGTCTTTGGAAGAGTTCCGGGTCGAAGCTGCCCCCCTAAGGTTGACTCGTTCTGGTTTTCCTGATGGTGAGTTTCTTGATTTTATGGTCTTCTTTTTCTTGCATGTCATGCTTTTCATCAAATTAAAGAGCTGGTCAAGTTTATCTTCATCTCCTTCCTCTTTTACAGTCCTAACTTTACTGTAACCGCCAGAGGCCTGCGTAGCTGACTCATATTCGAGGGCGGCGGATAGGACATCAACCAGCGTCTTGTGACGTGCTAATCGCAGTGTTCTCTGCATTTCATGATCACGAAGACCATCAATAAACGTTTGAACGGCCAATTTTTCCATCATGTCTTCGGGAGCTGTTGGATAAGCATATCGTACTAATCTGGCAATATCTACCTCATATTCTTGAAGAGCCTCATCTTTCTTCTGTCTACGATTTTTAAGCTGTGACTGATATACATGCTCCAAATGTTCGTGGCCATATCGCATATTTAACCTCTTCTTCAGTTGTTCGAAATCATCGGTCTCCTCTACGGCTATGGTCTGAAGCACATCTAAGGCATCTCCTCGAAGAGCGATAGTCAGGTTTACAGCCTTTTCTTTTTCAGACCATCCATTTGCTCTTGCGGCTGATTCGAACTGTTTCACTATGTAGTTGTTCCATGATGATTTTCCGTCGAAAGTTGGGACTTTAACATGAATAGAACCTCCACTTCCTTCAAATTTCGGCCGTGTCTCCAACTTACATTTCGTCTCTTCTTCTTTTGTCTCCACTGTAATTGGATTGTTTCCTCTCTCTGCTGTCCCTGTTTCCTCCATCTTCCTTTCCATCTCTTTAATCTTTTCTTCGAAGGCCAACATATCGGCAGCAACTTGGTTTTTTAACGAAGACACTCTATCGTCAAGAGCAGATATCTCTGAAGTGACTTTAGAGATGTTAGTAGAAACTTTGCTTTCCAGAGAAGAAATCTCGTTAGAAACTTTGCTTTCTAAAGAAGCGATGTTGCCGGATACTTTGTTCTCCAATGATGCGATGTCGCCGGAAACTTTGTTCTCTAATTTCGAAATCGACGAGATGACAGCATCTTCAAATATATAAGTCTCTGGATCTAGTCCTTCTTCTAGCAAAGCGTTCTTTAGTCGTTGGACTAACTCAGCCTTTTTTCCGGTAGAAGCTAATTCTCTGTCTTCGAGATGTCTTCTTAAATTAGTCACTGTCAGCTCATAAATCGTAGCCATTTTCACAATTTATTTTATATTCACTTGTATTATTATTATAAGTCTAATTTATGTTCGATCTCACTCTGACACCATTTGTTGTAAGTAAATTGTTTTCCACTTTAGATTTGAAGTCTGGATACTGGCAGGTAGAAATGGACCCAGTAGATAAAGAAAAGACAGCCTTCACCACAGGATCTGGATTGTGGCAATTCAACGTTATGCCATTTGGACTTTGTAATGCTCCTGCGACATTTGAGAGGCTTATGGAAAATGTGTTGAGAGGGTTATCTTGGAAAACATGCCTGGTTTATTTAGATGACATAATCGTCTTGGGGGAGACATTCGAAGATCATTTGAGGAATTTAGAAAACGTTTTTAATCGACTTAAAGCTGCCCAATTGATGCTAAACCCCAAGAAGTGCCAGCTATTTCAAGGTAAAGTCAATTATCTGGGTCATATAGTCAGTAAAGAAGGAGTGGCCGTGGATAAGGGAAAAATCGATTCCATTAAGGAATGGCCAAAACCAACTGACAAACATCAAGTGAGAAGTTTTCTTGGATTATGTACTTACTACCGGAGGTTTATTAAGAAGTTTGCAGATATCGCTAAGCCATTAACGCGACTTACAGAGGAAGCGAGAGAATACCGCTGGGATATAGACTGCCAAAATGCCTTTGAGACCTTGAAAAAGCATTTAATAACAGCACCAATTTTAGGGTATCCACTGCCAGAAGGAGAGTTCATCTTAGATACAGATGCAAGTAATGTGGGAATTGGAGGAGTGCTGTCTCAGATTCAAGGAGGACAGGAACGAGTCCTCGGATATTTAGTAAAGTTCTTTCAAAACCTGAGCGGAATTATTGCGTCACGAGAAGAGAACTTCTGGCAGTAGTGAAATCAGTAGAGCACTTCTATCAATACCTCTATGGAAGAAAGTTTCTAATCCGAACCGACCATGCCGCCCTTAAGTGGTTGATGCAGTTTAAGAATCCAGAGGGTCAGATAGCCAGGTGGATCGAACGACTCCAAGAATACGATTTTAAGATTGAGCACCGGGCCGGAGTTAGCCACAGAAACGCTGATTCTCTTTCCAGAAGGCCATGCTCAGCAGAGTGTTCCCACTGCAACAAAACGGAATCCAAGGAAGCAGCAGTGCTAAGAACGACGATTGTCAACGACGACTGGACGCCTACTAAGATCAGGGAAGAACAAGAGAGAGATCCAGTTATACAGAAAATCCGAAAATGGAAAGAGGAAAACCGTCGACCACCTTGGCAGGAAATATCAAACCTATGCTCAGTAGTTAAGACGTATTGGGCCCAGTGGGACTCATTTATCATCGAAGATGGCTTGCTTAAACGAGTCCTGGAAAATGATGACGGTTCAGAGAAGAGAAGACAGTTGGTGATCCCAAAGAGCAGAATAGCCGAAGTACTTCGTCAGTTACACGACAGTCCATCGGGAGGGCATTTTGGTGTAAGGAAAACCCTTCAGCGAATTCGGGAACGGTTTTATTGGATGAACAGTTCCGACGATGTAAAAGACTGGTGTAAGAAATGTACTATTTGTGCCACGAGTAACGGGCCTTACCGAAAAAGGAGAGCTCCTATGAGACAATATAATGTTGGAAGCCCGTTTGAAAGAATAGCTTTGGACATCGCTGGGCCATTTCCAGAAAGTGAAAATGGAGGCAAGTACATGCTGGTAGTAATGGATTACTTCAGTAAGTGGGTCGAGATTTACGCACTTCCAGACCAGAAGGCCGCCACCGTTGCAGATAAGTTGATCCAAGAATATATCAGTCGATTTGGAGTGCCTTTGGAGATCCATAGTGACCAAGGCAGGAACTTCGAAAGCGATCTATTCCAAGGAATATGTGATAGACTAGGCATGAAGAAAACAAGAACTACAGCATATCATCCGCAATCTGATGGTATGGTAGAACGGATGAATAGGACAGTTGGCAAATATTTGACAAAGATGGTGTCCGATCATCAGCGAGACTGGGACCAATACCTTCCGTTCTTCACAATGGCCTACAGATCTGCTGTTAACGAATCAACAGGCCAGACACCAGCGAAAGTCCTATTCGGACGCGAAATGCGACTACCTTGTGATCTAGAGTTTGGGTGTCGACCTGGAGAAGATGTAGCAGGTGAAGATTATGTGATCGAATTACGAAGAAGAATGGACGATGTACATGAGTTGGTCCGTTCCCACCTTCAGATCGCTAGCGACCGAATGAAGAAACGGTACGATACACAAGCCGAAAAGGGTTGCTTTAAGAAGAACGACAAAGTATGGCTGTATAATCCCAAGAAGCGAAAAGGTTGTTCTCCCAAATTGCAGCAGTTTTGGGAAGGTCCATACCTCATCATGGAGAAGATCAACGATGTCATCTACCGAATAAGCAAGATTCCGAGGGGAAAGCCGATGATAGTACACCATAACCGGTTGGCATCTTTCGAAGGTGACCACGACGTAGATGAAGAAGTGGAAGTAAACCAAGTCCAAGATGTGTCTGACCTCACGTTTGAGGAATTCATGGGTGCCTATGGAGGTACCGGTAAAGCGAGACATGGTGTTACCACTGAAGAAAAGCAAGATCTACTCGCGCTCCCCGATGACTACTCGCTGGCCCTTACCATCCCGGCCAGTATCAAAGACGCACCAGGGTTGGCATCCGTCTTCCGAAGGAAGTTTGGTCGAGTTGCAGAACTTCAATGCCAAGTGCCAGCGTCCGGTAAAACCTTGAAACTCCAAGATGCATCACGTTACCTTTTCTACCTGGTAACAAAAGACACTGCCCGTGACCAACCTACCTACCGAGATGTATGGGAAGCCTTACTTCAATTGAGAGGGCACGTACTAGAGTCCGACGTGCAAAAGTTAGCCATGCCAAAGTTGGAGTGCCGCCAATTAGATTGGAGGGTTATCCGAAATATGGTGGAGGAGATCTTTAAAGACACCGAAGTCCAGGTGTTAGTCTGTTGCAATCCGCATAGTTACTGGTGCGGAGAGAAAACCGTCCCTTGTCATTTTTATACAACTGGAAGTTGTAAAAGAGGGTCCAGTTGCCGATACCAGCATACAGTTCCGGTTCCAGTCCCGACAAGGTTCCAGGAGGAACCATCTTTTAAGAGGGGGGCAATGTTACGATAAATATACTGGCCTAACTTTTATGACTAATTATTCTGTTTTATTGTAGAAATTTCGGTGGAAGTCTAGAACCAAAATTATGGTGAATGAGCCGGCCAAGCTTCTCGATCTTTCGATGCTGTTCTAGTATATCAGGATTTCGTATATAAATACAACATTTTTATATGGAGGGCAGTTAATTCGGACGACGCGCTCGCGATAAAATGTTACGTTCGCTTTTTAATAAATTATGTATGTTTAGTGAAAATAAATAAATATCAGTCATTGTGCTTTTTAATGAATTAAGATAAGAACAAGACATTATAAATTAAAGACTTAACAATTAATAAATTCACAACATTATAACTAATTGCAGTGATTTACTTAAATATATAAATCCAAATAGATAAAAAAGGTATATTTTATCTACTCACGATTCCAATATTTACTATACAAATCACTTTCACTTTTATACTTAATTACTTTTAAATTTACTTCAATAATTACTATTGAACGAGCACGATAAATTAGTGCCTAAAACACGTCTTTCTCGCTTGCTGGTCAAACATAGAATCCAATTTTTTTTTTAATCTGTTGCTTTTATTATTCATGTAGACCCAATAGTATACGCATATTACCGTTGTAGATAAAAGCGTTTTGGAAAAAAACAATTTCAAATATGCAATAACTATTAAGTAAAACTTCTTGAAATTTTTGAAGCTGAATATTTGTGAGCTGTTCTTCTTCTTAAGAGAAATCAAAGTTTTTTTGTAAATTTTTGAAAAAGTTATTAATAGATTTCAAAAACTCAACTTTTGAAATTATTTTTTCAATCATTTAACAACAAACTAACAGAAATATCTTTGCAAACCCTCAAAAAAACCATGATTTTTGTGAGAAATTATGTCACTTTTCCATATAATTTACTGGTCTTCACCTCTAGTATTTAAAATCAGATAGCGATCTTACATTGTGTATACATTGTTTATAAGTAAAAAATTATATTTGACCATCTGAACATTTTCTTTATCACATACTGTTATCAAAAAATTTATCAAAAGTAATTGTTAGATACCTTTATCAACAAATGTCACCGGAAAATCCTTAAGTTCTCTGGTCTATATAGGTAATAAAGCTGTTAATCATCTAAAATTTTCTACTAATTTTGTACCTCTCACAGACGCATAAAGCTTAAAAAAATATCTACATGTTAATATTGGGTCGTATATACATACATATAAGAAAAATACAAAAATAATTCTACAAAATATATTATTACGCCCATGATTTTTTCACCGAGTATGTATCGTTTTTTACAGAATATAAAAATATCAAGCTGATTTTCAAATCGTAAATACACCTGCCGCATTTTCTTTGTTAACTCAAATGAATATGCTGCAATATGGGCTGACATTTGAATAAACAAGGGGTGGTGTATTTGTATTTTAAAACATTATGATTCGACCGAACAGAGATGGATAACATTCGGTGGAAACCATTTATCAAATCCCTCATTCAGTCAACGATAGGGGGCTTTTAAATGGCACAGAGAAACCTTTTTACCTAAATAGTTAGGCTGCTTAGTAAACTTAACACTAACAAAAAGATTTTTTACTACATCCATATTAAACCGTTATAATTTTTTTATAAGGGAGAAGCATTTACGTTAACAAAGATTTTTGGTACTATATTTATTTTATAAGCCGTAAAGCTAAAGGTGCTTTAATTTTTATGGAAATTGGATAACATTTTCTGAATTTTACAATATATAATAGTTATAAGAACGTATATACAATTTTGGCATTAACTTTCTTATCGCTGTGATTATTTTGTGCGTGTATGTCTTGAAACAGGGGAATGTGCCTATTAGACGACTTAAAAAGATCGGAAATGTAAGTCCATGTTTTAAGATAATGTGAATGACAAAGAAGAGTTTTTAACCAAAAGCCAAAATAAATAATAATAAAGAAGGTCATCAGCCCAAAAAGGAGGAACAATATTTTATTGAACTCTTTATTTAATACGAAAAAATGCTTTTGACAAATAAGACATGTTAAAGACATAAACCATAAAAATAAAATTATCTGATACTGAAAACTAAAAAATTTTTTCCTGGGGCCTTTTGATTCGAAAGATCCTCGTTATCACTAAAGCTGAAGCTTATTGTGTTTTGTACTCATTGTTGTTTCCTACACCTAGTCTAAAATTGTTGTACCCTGTAGAAGTTTACATAGGTTTTGTGTTTGGTGCTTAATAAATATACCATGGTCTCCTCTTGGTTATCCATATAGAGTTTGTCTTATGCTGTACAGCGCCTCGTAATCGCATATTAAATGTTTGTCAGTTTCTGGTTAGTTATCACAGAGTCTGCAGTTAAGGTCTATATTGTAAATACCTATTTTTTTCAGCAATTCGCTTACTGGTACATGCTTGATTAACATTTCTGTTACTGTTGTTAGTTTTTTCCTGTCCATATAAAGCAGTTCCTCCGTTCTTTTTGTACATATTTCACTAATAAAGATTTTTTCATTTATTTAATTTGAGATTCTCTTTAATTACCGCCCACAATATTCTTGGATCCATTACTCTACAGTTCTACGTACTGTAGCCTTTGGCACTCCCATAGTAACAACTGGTCTGATTTATTCGTTAGAGCCTCTTTTCGCAAGTTGATTTACTTTTTTGCTGCCTTCGATGCCCTGAGGCCCTGTTGCCCAGACAAGTTCAATCTTGCTTCGGTTTTTCAGCTCATTCAGTTCTCTGATGCGCTTCCGCACCAGTCTGGATATCACTTTCTGACACGCTAGTGCCTTTAGTGCCGCTTAACTCTCAGACAACATATAAATCTGTTGTTTTTTAGATGCTCTCTCATTTTGCTTTGCACATTGCAATATCGCCTAAATCATCGCCTGCAAACGGTGCAATTTGTACCCAATGCAAAGCTTTCACGAATTTTTGAGTATGATGAGTAGATTTTTGGAGTATATTGCTTTACCCACACCGTCTCTACTATTGGATTTTTCTGTGTACCAGATCTTTACCTGTAGGTTGTGTTCGTTTTTTTCATACATTCCTATCTATAATTCTTAAAATTGAATATTTTTGTAATATCATTTGGTTCCGCATTAAAGATATCCTTCTTCGTAGTCCTGTGATACTCACATAACCTGACCCTTTATTGCGAGGTTTAAGTGATTGTTTTCTATAGGCTACCAAGCTTGCCTACCGCCAACACGTGCTTGGCGGAGAAAAGCGATGGATAGGAATAACTGGAGAGAAATTCTTAAGAAGACTAGGACCCACTCAGGCTTGTAAAGCCAGAATGGTGATAATAAGCTTGCTTATCTTTGTATTATCGAATGTATTGGAGATCTAGTAGAGCCTCCATTACAGCTGTTAAAGTAATACATATGGCACCAGTTATCCCCATACATGCAAGTCTTTGCACCTTGCTGAGCTTGGCCTTTGCCGCTGTTTTAAGTATCGTGTTGCACCACATTGTTCCTGCATAGGTAATTAAGAGTTAAATAATAATATTGTACACCTATTGCATGACGTCTGGTTTTAATCCCCTTTTTTCACATACATGCGTCTGATCCTCATAAAAGTTGTCACTGCACCGCTTGATATTGTTTCCAATTGCTGGTTTCAAGTAAGTTTCGAGTCTAGTATAACCCCTAGATACTTTGTCCCTTCCTTTAGTTGAATTTATTTTCACTAGAGCTTTATAGGATCTAATTCCTATAATTTCGGTCTGCGTATCAAAGCTACTATAGTGGATTTGTGGAAACTTTGTTTAGCCCCTCCAAATAATTTTATGGTGTTAATAGTTCTAGGACCTCGTTTATACAATCTCTGACTACCGTATTGTACTTTCTTTGGCCGGCGATTGTCAAATTATCCGCATATCCAATTATTTTATGACCATTTTCCGACAGTGGGTATCCTGTATCGATTTGGGTCTCTCTAATGATAGTGGTATTTACAAATATATTCCTGAGCATAGATTATATGCACTTTAAATAAATATCCTGGATTCCTTTGTGTCTTTTGGCATTAGCTATAGATATTATCAAAGTATTGCCGAAAACTCCCTCTATATTTAAAAATGCTCCCAGCATGACTTTTTTATTTTTATTGTGCTCTCCATATAACTATTTGTGATCCAGGTTAATGCATTTCAAAGAGCGCGCTACAGCCGTGTCTCTTTCTGTATTAATATACTCGCCCTTATTATTTATAATGTTCTCTCTTGTACTCTATCAGCACCTTTTAAATTCTAGCACAAGCATGAGTTCTTTTAATTTCCTCACAGTGCTTGCTCTCTGTCTCTTCTTTGACTTCTTTTATAGTTGTGTAGTATGTTGTCCGCGTAGTTCTGTATCTTCTCCACTCTTCCGTTACTTTTACTTTGTTCTTGGACAATATCGGCGTCATTGTAGAGTGCTTTTAATTCGATATTGGTTCTGATCTTATACTGGTTTGTGGTGATGTCATGGTGAGGTCCGAAAATTTTTCTAAGTATTTTTCGTTCAAAGCGTCTGAGCTTTTCTTCGTTTGCTTTGGTCATGGCCCACGTTTCGCATCCGTATGTTATAACAGGTCTGACGATGGATTTATAGATTTTTATCTTTGAACTTCTTGTAAGATTTTTTGATTTAATGATCTTATTCAGTGCGAACAGACAGCGGTTTACAGATTGGATTCTGTCTTTTATTTCTTCAGTAACATCGTTGTCAGCTGTGACTACGGCCCCCAGATACTTAAAACGTTGTACTATTTTGAAATTGAAGGTGTTGACCGTCACATTTTGTCCTATTCTGTCTCTTCGTGTCGTTCTATTTATACACATATATTTCGTCTTCTCTTCATTAATCTTCAGCCCTACTTCACTTGTTGCTCCTTTCAGCTTGTTAAAGATGTCTTTTGTGGATAGAATGGAGTCTTCAACGAGATCTATGTCATCTATGTCATCTGCATATGCAAGTAATAGCTTGGGACCTTGAACCGATAGCAATTCTGTTTTTATTTCGGCCGACCTCATGGCTTTCTCTAATACAAGGTTAAAAAGTAGTAGAGATAACGCATCACCCTGTTTGAGTCCACTGTTGAATTCAAAGCTGCCAGACAGTTTATTATTTACACGTACTTAAGCTCATTAAGAACTGAATTATTTACCCTGTGGTCGGTCCACGGAATTCATAACATTCTTCTCCAACAGAATATTTCAGGGACGTCTATCTTTCGTCTTTTCTCTTATAGTAGGGTCCAAGATTTTCATATCCATTATTAGTATTAGGAATATTAGGCAGTTAAAACACCTTATTTTAAGAGTACGTGAAATTTAAGAGTTCTTCCATGTTTTGACCATCTTTTCTACGGCCAGTTGTGCTAGGTCACATCTACGTTTTATTTCTTCCAGTACTGACCCTGTTTTATGTTTTTACAACTGCAGACCAAATATTTGACTTTAGTTTTTAACCAGTCTTATGAGATTCTTTTCTAGACTATTTGCAAGAAGAGCTGTGCCATCTGCAAAACGTAGTTTGTTTATTTTTTGGCCATTTATTGAAATGCCCTTTCCCCATTCTTCAAGCGCTCTTCTCATAATATGTTCCCCGTATATATTGAAAAATTGTGGAGATAGTATACGTACTTGTTCTTGACACTTTGTTCCTTGTTCAGTTGTTGAACATTGCAGTTAAAAAACAAAGACTTTCAGGCCAAAAAAATGTAAAAAATTTCTTTGGTAATATTTTATAAAGGAAAAATTCACAGTAGTTGTCTACTTTTCTTTAAAACATACCTTTATTTAATACTGTTGCAACGGTCAGGGTACTCTCATCCAGAGCAATTAAAAAAGATACTAATTATATTATATTAAAAAACTTTAAAACGCTTCGGCTCTGTTTGTAGTGGTTCCCGTAAAACATATTTTTAGTCATTAATAAACAAATTGAAGCAACAACATACATCAAGTAATACTTAGATTTTATCTACAAACCTAGTAAACAAGCTGCCGGACTGAAATGATCAATCAGCGACTTATTTACGGCAAATTATCTTGCCATTTGTCAAGCTGAATATAAAGTTTTGCATTAAAGGCTCGATAAAATCTTGATCGGAAATTAAGAGAGTGGATTGGTGACTTCATATAAAAGCAATTTGGTTGGCAGTGCATCAAAAGAAAAGTCAAGGGTTTGAGGGAAATGACATTTAGGCGAAAATTAGTTTTCCGGTGGGAAACTAATTTTGCTGAATGGGGAATTAAAGTGCAATCGCAAAATAATATCTGAACAGTATTAGAATATAAATATGGTGAGAATATAAATATGTTATTTTAATTGACTGGAAAATAAAACCTAAAAAAGTAAATAAATCTAAACTATCTGATTTGGTACTTAAAATGATACTGATTAAATTTTTATTTTTTTTTCTGAAAACTGTCCCTGTGTTATTAACCAGTAGTACTAGGGCAATTGACTTTTGTAAATCTTGGAATAATAATAAATCCTCAGAACTTTAGCAGATCTGCTACAGACTCTCCATTAACGATGTACTTGGTCTTTATTTGGACTGGGTACACCCAGGACTTTCTGTTAGCAAATATTTTGCCTATTGTTCGATGTTTGGAAAAGTATTTATTATTTATTTTCATATTTTACATTTTTTTTACTTTCTTTTACCGTACTATAATGTGATCATATTTAATGGTATATTCAAACTACTTATTTTCTTTAAAATATATTGTTTTCTATTATTTATTAAAATCTTATTGATAAACTGGCTTAACCACATTTAACCATTTTTAAGTTCAAAGATTCGACTTTCTTTGGTATATTGGGTCACTTTCTTGCAAACTACAGAAAACATTGTACAGTATCATATTACTGTGACCATTAAGTTAGATTATTGCCATTCAAAAAGCGCCCTACAATAGAGTTGATTTATCAACTCTATTGTAGGGCGCGATGATAAAGCATATCGAGTTTATGGGGACGTCAATACTTTTGTGCCTCAGATGGCGTCTAGACGGTCAACACTACAAATCTACTCCACTGGCTACAATTATTACACCAATATTTTCAAAGGTAACTCTATGCTATGTACAGCTAAGAGTAATGAATAAAGCTAGATTGTAATTTATTCAAAATTATTACTTGCTATTTTCGCTAAATTATTTACGGGCAAAATATTGCATTTTTCAAAGTTGCTGTGATTTCAAATGGGTATAATTTTGTACCCAAAGATAAGACAGTTTTTGTGTATTAGTATCTAGTATTTTTGTGATTTTAAATGGTGATACTTATTTATCCAATAAGATAAAAAGTATAGGATTGATAGGATCTCCTTTCCCTGTGTAAAAAATCTAGTATTTAGTTTTTTATGTTCCCAAATAACAAAGGGGCCGTCAACATACCTAAATCATAGTTTGGGTTAGTGCTTGGTTATATGTTATGTTGGTATCTACCACATAATACATGTCAGTAAGTACCATGTAACGGGATAAGAACCAAAACCTTCCATTTTTAGATCTATCAGTAATAATAGCGAAGTATGGAAGTATTAGATACACAATATATTGAAAAGCAACTCATACCGACTGTTCGAAATTCTCATAAAATAGTCATTCAATATCTACATAGATATCTATTCATATGATTATTTTTAGCTTTATGGAATAAGTATACCCAGCTGCTAATTTCAGAGGAGTACATCGACCCTTTTTCAGGAAACTCAAAGAAATACTATATTCAGACAGTAGCCTCTTTTTCTTATCTCAAGTGATTGAAAACACAACAATCCTCTTACAGTCGACATTATGTTTGTAGATAAAAATACAAGCACTAGTAGTATATTACGAGTCCTTGTATCTTGCGAACAACTTAGAAAGTTTGAGAGAAATATCAGTGAGCTAGTTAGCCCAGTCAGGTTAAAAAAAAAGGTCGAAAAATTTTTCGCAGATATCCGAAGCTTTTAAGACATAGGTGGGGGTTACTAGATGATGGAAAGATGAAAAAGTACTCCTATTTTTACCTTGAATTTTTTTAAACAATAATTTATGGTCACAATTTAATTTTTTCTCTATAAGTTTTTTCCCTTATATTTTACATAAACAATATTTAGGTATGTCATTTTTTTATATCAAGAATATCTTTATTCCGTTTTTTAAATTAAAATTGATAAATAATTTACGGAGATATTTGCAGAAATGCAGTTTTTTTGCACTAATTTATAAATTTTATTAATTTGTTTATTAACAAAATAAAATGTTATTAATACATTTGAACATCGAGGAATTACCGTCTTTTAAATTTGTGCGAAATTTTTTCCCGATCGGTCAAATAGTTTAAAAGTTATTTAATTTATTTATCCCTGAGGCTAAATATTTAAACTATTGAACTTGCTCTATTAATAATGCTAGACAAATTTAGCAAATTTCATAGGATTTTTTAAGAACTAAACTATCTCAGAAGTTTAATGCATATTGCGTTTTCATCGAAATTATTTACAAAATAAATGTGCGAAAAAGGGGTACGTTTTTTACTTATAAACAACTGTAATAACTTCCATATTTTTCAAGCTACAGACTTGTATGTACAACCATTGGATAGCTGGTAAAAAAACTCACATTAAAAAAAACCTTCTATGACCAATAGGAACGAAGTTAGGAACTATTTTTTAAAAAATCATACCTCCATTGTTTATAAACATTAAGGTAAAATTTGTACAAATTGTAAATGAAAATCTAAACTTTATATTGAAACTTATAGCTATAAAATTCATCCAATTTTTCGAAACTTACAGAACTTCGAAACAAAGGTACTTTCGAAAGATCGGCATAATAAAGTGAAGGGGATAACTGTTTTAGCTCCGTTTTTTTTTTCGAAATCAAAACTTCAAATTGAAACACGTAGGAAAAATTTACATTATCTCGGCTTCCATTGCAGCTAGAAGCCTCTTTTTTTTTAATTTGGGGTAGCTCGTCGAAATATGAGTAACTACATAGTTTTTACTGGCCGGGAAATATGGAAAAACTCGAAAAATTTGAGTCCATTTGAAATTCACCGTAAGAACTTTCTTTTTTTTTTATTTGGCTGAAATAGTCTGTCGCATTATTAATAATGATGACATAATTTTCACTTCCCCGGAAATCTCGAAAAATCCCGGAAAATCAACATAATTATATAATTAATATAAGGAATATAATAATATAATGTATAAAAAAATTACCTGAAATTTAATTTATAAAATATATAATATATTTAATATTTATATAATATATAAAATAATATTATCATTGATATAAAAAAATATATATTTTTGATTATTACGAATTAATTAATTAATAGAATTATTTTTAATTTATTTATTTTATTGTAAGGGTAGGTAGTATCCGATTCATTTATTTATTTATAATTTTAGTTATTGTAGAGCAATCATTTTTGTAATAAAATTAGGTTGTAGCAAATTTGCTACGTCATGTCAAATTGCCATAAAATTTGACTAACCCATTAAACTAACCCATAATTTTATGGGTTAGTTTCAATGATATTTTTTTGATTTTTAAGATGTCGTATCCACAAAAATGAAAAAAACTGCTTACACAGAAAGAGTTGGAAGATGCCATAGCACATTTATAAGATAGTGAGGATGAGTTTGAATTGGATTCGGATGAAGAAATGGACAATATACCTGAAAGCAGAATACCTGATCCAATTGATATAGAAAAACTACCATTGGAATTAGAGGATGTTACCATCATTTCGCCTTCATGAAGAAGTTGAGAAGGAAAATCAATGCATTACAAAAGGAATAATATTCAATGAAACTTTGCAGAATATTACACAACAGTCAGGTAATTTGAATAAAAAATTTTCGAATTTATTATGGCGTAAACAAAATCTTGTTTTAAGTGAAGAGGCTTTACTTTTTTGAGAAAACTCAACACATTCTTCAATAATAGAGCTTAAAGCACCATTTCAGCTCTTCTACTATTTTTTTGATGATAACTCATTCCAAAAAATTAGTGCATAAACCAGCCATGTTACCTGTGACTGATAGAAAGCAGTATGTTTGGATCTTCATATACATTCAATTTTTTATTTGCCCAATGTACCTACAAAGTTATTGGTAAACAAAATTAGGTTTTTCCGAAATCAATGACACTATGAGTCAAAATCACTTTGAGTTTATTCGAAAAATTTGCATTTCAATGATAACGATAAGATGTTGCCTCGAGAATATGCAGACTATGATAGGTCACATAAACTGAGACCTATATCAATGCAGTAAATTTTAAATTCTATTCAGTACCTTTAGATAAATATCTTTCTGTTGATGAGCAACTTGGTGCTACTAAATCACGCCATCATTTAAAACAATACCTTCCGGCAAAACCACATTAATGAGGTTATAAACTCTATGTACTATGTGGAGGTGATGGCTTCTCGTATAATTTTAAAATATACACTGGGGCAGAAACGATCCAAAATATAGATTGGACAGCGAACTTGACCTGGAGTCTAGTGCCAAAATTGTTATGAGGTTATCCAGAATTGTTGCTTCAAATAAAAACTAAATAATCAATTTCAACAACTTCTCTACATCACTTCCTCTGCTTTCATATTTAGGTGATAAAGGAATTTACTCACTAGATACAGTTCAACGACCACGTCCAAATTGTAAATTACCAACTGAAACAGAGTTCAGCAAAAAAGTCAGAGGTGTCTCAGAAGAGTTTGTTTGTAATGTTGAAGGAGGTAAAATAACTTCAGTAATGTGGTTGAACAACAAACCAGTTTTTTCTTATCAACATTTAAAAGCATACTACCGTTAACAGAGGTAAAAAGATGGGATAAAAAAAAATACATACAAATTGAGTGTCCTAGTTTACACCCAGAATGTAATGCTCATATGGGAAGCATAGATGCTATGGACAGCTTTATCGGAAAATACAAAATTAAACTAAGATCAAAAAAAAAAATGATGCACAAGACTTATTTACCACCTGATCGACATGACATTTGTCAACACATGGCTGCTTTATAGCCGGTCACACAACGACAGAGGAAAGTCAATATCTCAGGTTCACGTTCGTTTGGAAATAGCAGATTGTCTTTGCAGGTTTGGTAACACCAATAGGAAACGAGGCAGGCCTTCCAAGGATTCAGTTGAATAGATGTTGCTGGAAAAGAGAAAAAAATTCAGTCTTTCCTCATGTACCACCTAAAGAGGTTCGAACAGATTCCATAGATCATTGGCCGATATATACGTGTATAAACTTGTGTGTGCTGGTAAATGTTGTTTCAGATTATAATATAGTTTTGTAGCGTCAATGATTATCTGAGAGCCCGTTAAAGGCAACCACGAACGATATGATCAAACTAGACAAAGATGTAAATTTTCCACTTGTTCTTCGTTTTCCTATATTAAATGCTCTTAATGTGGTGTACATTTATGTTTAAGTAAAAATCGTAATTGCTTTCTCTCATTTCAGAATCAGTAACATGTTTGTAACTTAATGCTCAATGTATCAAATTTGATACAACTACTTTTTTGTCAAAATGAATAAAAATTTTTGTCACATTTTTTTTTATTTTTCCCTTTATGCTTATAAGATAAGAATTCTAAAAAACAGTTTTGCAATTGATTTTAAAAAAATTAAACAGTGTAGAAATAAAATTCTGATAATTAGATAAAACAATACAACATTATGAGCCGCCAAACAAATATTGTACAGTGAGATGTTTTAGCAGTATTTAAAACAACTTGCAACTCTGGAAATCGGTTAAAACGGTAGTTTTATTAAAAATGTATAGCACGAACAGTGCGAGTATTAATATTTATAAATTAAATATGTAAAAAAAATCTTATTTTTATACGAAAGGTTACATTGTTTTAAATTTATGATTCACTTTGCCAAACTTTTAAGTCACAGTCAAATTTGATTTTTTCAATGTAAACTTAAGTAATTGCCTGGGAAAAAATAGATATTCCATTTAAGTTGTCCTTCTTCTTAACGTGCCCTATCAAGTCCCCTTGACGTTGGCGATTAACATGGTGAAACTGTCTCTGTCTTGAGCTATTCTAAAGAGTTGCTCAGCTTTCCTCATTCCTGTCCACTTCCTGATATTCTTCAACCAAGAGGCCTGCTTTCTACCAATTCCTATGCGTCCTTCGGTTTTACCCATCATAATAAGTTGAAGAATATTATATCGGTCTCCCCTTACTACGTGTCCAAAATAGGCCATCTTTCTACATTTGATGTCATCAAGTAGCTCGCGAGCAGCATTTGCTCTCTCAAGGACTGCCACATTTGTTAGCATAGCCGTCCATGGAATTTTTAGTATACGTCTGTGCAGCCACATTTCAAAGGCCTCCAGACGATTAATGGTGGATATTTTTAATGTCCATGCTTCGACACCGTATAAGAGGACTGGCCAAATGTAGCATTTAACCATGCACTTTCAAAGTTGAAGTTACAAGTAATTATTACAGAAGAATGACTTCATTTTTAAAAATGTCGTGCGGGCCATCTCGATTCTACGTTTTATCTCTTGATCTGGATCTAGTTGTTCAGTAATATGGCAACCAAGATAATTAAAACTGGACACTCTTTGAATTATATGACCATCAACATATAATCGTTCATCTTAATGTGCTAAACGGCTAAACACCATGTGTTTTGTTTTTGAACAGTTTATGTTTATGCCAAACTCTCTTCCCACTATATCAATGGCATTTTAAAGGCATTGTAATCCATTCATGTCATCACTTAAAATAACTGTATCGTCTGCATATCTGATTGTATTTATCAGAATTCCATTATCTTTCACGCCCCATTCCAAATTATGCAGCGCTTCTTTAAATATTCTATCTGAATATAAATTAAATAACAGTGGGGATAGTATACAATCTTGTCTGACACCTCTTTGTATTTTACATATTTCTGTTGATTTTCCGTTTATGCGAGCTGTCCCTGTTTGACGCCAGTATAACTTTTCTATGAATAGTATGTCTTGACTATCAACTCCTTTATCTTTTAATATTGTTATTAATTTGTGATGCTGTACTCGATCAAAGGCCTTTTCATAGTCAATAAATACAGCAAAGACGTCTTTCCTTTGATCTCGACATTTCTGCAGTAATACATTTAGTGCAAAGAGGGCGTCCCGAGTTCCCAGTCCATTTCTGAAGCCAAATTGTGTTTCATCCTGGTCTTCTTCACATTTATCTCTGATTCTACTGTGGATGATGCGTAGAAATATTTTCAAAGTGTGGCTCATAAGACTTATCATTCTATAATAGCTACAGTTTTTCGGACGTTGTTTTTTTTGGTAGTGTTATGAATTCGGACTTTAACCAATCTTCAGGGATATCACCAGTCGAATAAACATCATTGAAAAGCTTGACCAGTATTCCAATGTTTTCCTCATTTATAAGCTTTAACATCTCTGTCGGTATGTTATCAGGGCCAACGGCTTTCTTGTTGTTTGCTAACTTTATAGCATGCAGTATTTTTGATTTTAGTATTTCTGTTCCTTCACCTTCAACTAAAGTCTCCAGTTCTTCGGGTCTATCGTCATTATACAGTTCACTTATATAATTACACCAGGTTGTTCCAATTTCATGTTCGTCTATTATCATTTTTCCCGACGAATCGGTTATAGTATGTGAAGTTTTCTTATGATAAAGACTAGCTACTTCTCTAACTTTTTTAAACATATTAAACGTATCATGTTTTTCGTTCAACTTTTCTACTTCCTTGCATTTATCCTCCATCCATTTTTCTTTAGCCACCTTTATTTTTTGTTTAATTAGTTTCTGTTTTTCCTTATATTTTGTCTTGTTACCTTTCAGTCTTCTTCTTTGCTCCATTAATTCCAGAATTTCATCAGTCATCCATTGTTGTTTTTTGTGTCTGTGTAACGTTGTTGAATATTGTTCTGAAGCTATTTTCTTGTGGCATTTTAAATTAATTACTATTTAACTGGGAATAAGCCACAATTAAAGGTTAAAATACGTTTATTGACGTTTCAATTTCCACTTCGGAAATCGTTCTTAAAATACAAACATTAGTAAATTAAACAAAATTTGTTACTATACTATGTGACATTTTTTCTGTGAACAAAACAAACTAATTTTCTAAAACGGGAACTGATTTTTTTCTAATTTGAATAAATCAGAGATAGTAGTGTAACGTTTAACCAAAACATGAGACACATCTAACGTACCGTTCAAAAGTCATGACGAATAGAATTTCAGTCAAAATTAAGAACTGGTCCTGTATATTATAAAACATTAGGAAACACTTTTTATTGGTTATTTTTCTTACCCGTAGCGGCCTCCATACGAGGTAAGAATATATAATTTCCTGATGACTCACCCTGTATATGTGGGAGTGTGGATCTTCCTGTATGTAAGACATATATTTTTGATTACAATCCGGTAGTCGTAGTATACATAATTTAGACTTTGAGAAGGGATTAGTAAAAAGTTTGGTAGTTATTCCTCATCCTATATAACTTTTAATATGGTTTTAATATAGTTTCAATTGCACTTCGCATGTGTGCTTGGTAAAATCAATTTTGGTTTCCGCATCGCTCTAAGAACAGAATGTTACCCCACTTGGTGAAATTTCAGAAACTTACCGCAGCTTAGAGAACCTGATGGACGCATAAAAACTTCTACACCTCCCAATTTATGAACCTGAATTTCTCGAGTATAGTACGTACTTTTTGCGAGGAATCTTATACTTGAAAAGAAATATTATAATCTAACAGCTGCATATTGTTTTGGAAAACTTATCTAATAAAAAATTCGTTATGAGATCAAGAAGTTCTAACTTTTTAGAAGGCAAACATTATTAAAATCCTTTTCTGAGTAAGATACTTTCGACACTTTTTAATAATTCTTCCACGAAACTGCAAATTTTGCTAGAGTTGCAGCAACTTAGCGTAATATATTTGGGTATTTTTAATTAAGTTTGTTAACAGGAAAAGCGATGATTTAAATACTTTTTCAGAGTAACTACTAAATATGATAATATTTGGAATTTTAAAAGAATTTTTAAAATTAAGTCTTTTTAGGAATAAAGTTTCTTATATTATATACTCTATATTCATGACTTATTGATTCTTTCAATATATCCTTTGTGAATTAATAAATTATTTTAACATGAAGCGTAAGAGATTTTAGTTAAAATTAATATCAAAGAACTGGTTACAAAATATCATTACACTATTGAGTACATCATGTATGTAAGGTACATCCACAAATATAGTACCTTGACTTGCGCGTAATTTTGGTAATATGTGGTAAATACATCAATTAAAAAGGGCCTTGCTAAGCCCAAAGATCGTACTAATCTGATTCGAGATATAGAGATTAACATAGACAATTAGAATTATAAAATCATTACAAATTTTAAAGTAAATACTTCTTATCGCTCGTTATGATGCTTTTGCACGATCCCGAAATACTATTTAGTGTGACGCAAAATATTGGGACATGTGCAGTAACCTGGCGTTAAAGTTTTTTTTTTTGGAGCCTTCTTTCATTGGAAGAAGTATTTAGTTGCAAAAAGCGGTAGGTCGGTGATTAAATACACAAATATTGCAGCACTACTTACATACAGTTTGTTCGCTGTATCTTTGCACATGTATGAAATTATTCACGAACTATTTTTAAATTTTGTCTCATTTCTACTCACAGAATATAAAATGTTGAAATTAAGCCGCTGGTCCAACATTTAATAATACATCAGACAAAGACAGTAATATAACAACAGTCTGTGATAAATTCTAAACATTGAACCTGCTTATTGTTAACTTCACAGCGTTGTGGTGTTTACAAAAATGATATTCATATTGTTCAATTTTCCATTACATTTTCGTGCCTTGAGTTTATAAATGTTCTCAAAAAGAGTTGTAATAACGACTAACTGTTCACTTAGTGTTGGATTCCTTGATGTAAGTATACATTTTGCAGTTAAATTTTCTTATCTTTAATTTGACGTATCATTTTTGGATCTGGCTAAAACTGTCTAACGGATTGATATAAAACATTATTTGTTGTCATAAATATCAAACAAATATAAAACAGAATATTTTTTCAAGGTTTTTATTTTTAGAATATGCCTGGTAATACATTAAATTCTCAATCCCAGCAACTCGTGCTGAATTTGTATGAATATTTTGAATTGGAAAAAAGGAACGTAGGACCCTTATTGGCACCTTCGGCTTGTGTTCAAGAGGTATTGTAATGAATTGTATGTTGTTTAATAATTTACCTATCATGAAATTGTTTTTAATTTAAGAGGGTAGCTGCTGCCTTGAAAATATCACGGCATACAGTATGTACAATTAAAAAACGAAAAGAATGCAATCCTGTCCTTTCAAGTCCAGGCAAAAGTAGACGTCGTCGTAAAAGCAAGACAACTGATCTGCCTGAAGGAACTAAAATGGTAATACGACACACTGTGTACAATATGTACCTACAAAGTAAGTATAAGTTGATATTGTACAAAATAAAAACGATCTGGTTTATACCCCAGCCAATAGATGTTTCACATTAACACTTCTAAAATAAAGTTTCTATTACGCTATTATTACTAGTTTTTATTTTTTTTAGAAAAGCATGTTACTCTACAAAGTTTGAAATGTGAATAAGAGAAAAAAGAAGTTGGTACTGTGAGAAAAACATCCTTGAGCATTGTACTGAGATATATAGGATTTAAATATAAAAAGGATGACAATCGAAGATCATTATTCGAACAAACCAGTATTGTTGCTTTAAGAGCAAAATTCTTTCGTAAGTACTTTGAAAACCTGAAAAGTTTGCATCCAAGAGAACTTGTTTTTTGGATGAAACATGGATTTATTCAAAAGGAAATAAAACAATTTTGTGGCAACACACTAGTAGCAAATGTGTACGTACACCAAAAGGTTTTGATGGTAAACGTTTCATAATTGTTCACGCTGGTTCTTCTAAAGGATTTGTTTCTAAAGCAAGTTTTTTTGTTTTATTCTAAGTCTAAACATATTGATTACCATGAAGAAATGAACAACGACATTTTTACGAAGTGGATAAGTTCACAAGTAATTCCCAATTTAGAAGAACCATCGTTGATTGTAATGGATAATGCTCCATATCATAGTGTTCTTTTAGAAAAGCAACCTACCACTGCTTCAAAGAAAGATGAAATTGTTACCTGGCTGATAACAAATAACATCCAATTTGACCCAAAATTTACAAAACCTGAATTATTACAAGTTGCAAAAATGAATAAAAAAGAAAATGTGTATGTTATTGATTAGTTACTAAGAGAGCATGGTCATGAAGTGTTGAGACTACCTCCTTATCATTGCGAATTCAACGCTATTAAATTAGTTTGGGCAAATTGCAAGTCATATTACAATAAGCATATTTGTAGGGACGGCTATTCTGAGAGTGTTGTTATAAATATGTGGAAAGAGGCGCTTAATCAATGTAAGGGAGATATTTGGGGAAAATGTGTAAGACATACTCATGAAATTATTAAAAAGTGGTGTGTCCGAGAGCAAAATATAGTTGATATTGATATCCAACCCATCATAATAAATCCTGGAAATTTTTTTTTTCAATTCATTTTAATAATTAAGTCATTTAGTCGTATTTATGGAAATAGGTTGTAACGAAGTAATTGATCCATTCTTTAGGCTAAAACAATGAAACCTTTTACACATAACTTTCCACACTTTATTTTGGAAACTACAGAGAAGTTCGATACATAAGTAAAAAAATTGATAAAAACCAGCTAGTACAAAAAATAAATACTAAGTCTCTAGGTATGCGACATAAGGGAAGTCGTACTATTTTAGCCTGGAAGCACTAATTTGTAACACCCTTTAAGTTTTCTACAAACTAATGTATTTTCGAAATTTTTCTTTTTCTGTTGTTTTTATTGTTTTGTTTTGTAAAGTTTAATTAATTTTTTTGTTATGTTAGTAACTTAGTTCGAAAAGCATGAACAAGAGTTTTTAATCTTTTAGGGCATTTTCTTGAAAAATTGAATGTCATATGTATACGATTGGTTTGGTTTGGTGTATAAATAAATAAATAAACATGAGAATTTAAGCTGTTTGATCTTGGGTCCATCTTTCTCGACTACAGTATTTCAAATAGAGCATTTCTTCCAATAATCACAATAACGTTGAATATGTAGAAAACTCAAAATTACGTTCAAAACAATTCTATAATGAGTTTTTAACATCCAGTACAATAAATAAACAAAAACAATCACTATAAATACGTTTAACGGGATATTATACATTTCCTAATTATTTCATGAATTGAGAAAAGACTTACGTTTGATTTAAACGCTTTGATTTAATTCGTACAACTATGATGTGCAAAGATACAGAGAACGGAGTGTAAGCGGTCTATTCCTAACCTACGTTTGATTCGTTGATATTTAAAAGGCGCGCTTTCTAAAGCCTGCGAATTACGATTACTTGGCGTGAAACTTCATTCTGTTTGCCATCCTTTCGAAGTGTCAAAAAATGAAGTTATCGTTGTCGTTCAGGTTAGTATTTGATATTATTTCACAGCGCTGTGCAATATTTTGTGTTTTGGATTATTTATTTGTTCATAAAAATATTTTAAAATGGCAAGGAACAAGTACTGATACTAAAATTACCGAAATATTTTCGATTAGAAAAGGAAGCTGGACAAACTTTATTACCAATTTTTGCTGTTCGTGAGGTAAGCCCAAAATTAGTCTGAAAATTAAATTGTTTTACCTACTTTTTATAAAAGCCTGTTGCTGAGGCGTTAAGACGTTGAGGCGTTAAGACGTTGAGGCGCTGAGGCTGAAAATTTCTTTGTCAACTATAAGACGTGTGGCAAATGAAGGTATCCAAAAACATTCTGATTATTTTACTAAAATAACAAATCAGTAGCCACTAGTTTTGAATCCAAATTGTTAATGAATAAATACGATCATTCCATTAGAACTCGTGTATACATAATGTTTGGTAAAGGTTAGTTAAAATATTTTATATTTCTGACAGCGTCAGGTAAAGGAATGGCTAAAGATGGTATAGGCCAGTTTGCTGAAGAACTTTATTCGGAATGTGACATTTCGGTGATAGACTGTCACCTTCATCAGCACCTAAATGGAAAACTTATTTAGTACAAGTGGTGGAAGTTAGCATCTAAAACTTACATTGAAAATGTTCAGTTAGTTCTTGTAGCGAACATTGTCATAAGATCTGTTAAAAAATAGTTTCAAATGTTAAATAAAAACATTACAACATAAAAGGGTATTTTCACCAATACAGCACAAAAACATCTAAAAACAACCAAAAACTACAACTTCATCTCAAAGAAACCTCAAAGTGAAGAAGCAGAATAGACGAATTCTTCTTCCCTTTTGTTGAAAATCTCGCTATTTTATGTCAATATCTCGATGTCATATGTAACAAGGTTATGTTTATATTTACACCACATGCAATAATATGGAACCACCAGTTCGAAGACAACTTTAAAAACATTAAAAAATACATTCAACTGGGAAATGAAATGTGTACTCAAGTGCAGGTAGGTCATCTGTGTATGTTATTATAAGTTGCCTTCATATTCCAGTCTCTTACGTCTTGTCAAGTCTTGTTGAAGCAAAAATGAGTAAATACAACTAAAGTTTACCACATCCTTCTTATAGTTCATAGAAGAGCTACAGTTATGGATGTAGCACATTTCTATGAAATGTGCTACAACTGAACTGTTTTTTTCCAATGTTAGTTATTACAGGTTCGATAATAATATTACACAAATTTTCTTCTCTAATATACCACTGTTCAATTAATTTGATACTTAAAACATGTTTACTTTTATATCCATCTTTACCAATCTATTTTTTGTCGATTCGTCTTGGCTAATTGTAACAATTCTGGTTTTAACTGATCTCCATCTAAATTAACATTGCATATCTTCAAGCAATCTATAATGTCTAATTTTAACCATATAGAGGAAGGTTGTTTGTTCATGATTTTACTATGGTATGGTGCGTTGTTCATAGCAATCAAAGATAGGTTTTCTAAATCTTATATACTAAAACGCTAAGCCCTTTTCTTGTCCACCACTTTACTCAAAAACCATATTAGATAATTAAAATATTTTTTCGGAATATTATTAGTATTACGTATGAGATTGTCAAGATATACTTTTGGTACAAAAATTCACTTCCGGTTTTGAGATAACCGGAAGTTAAAATTTACTTTAAGTTTTAGACCCCACAATGTATATATGGATCGAAAGGTCTCGGCGAGACGAATCTAAATATGTACTTCCGGTTGCGATCCGACACCGAAAGTGACCCGAAACGCGCATAAAACGTCAAGATAGAGCAAATCTGACACCGAATTCGTGATCAGCATGCAAAATTAACTGCTAAATGATATCCATGTCGACATTTGATGAACTAAAAATTGCATTCCGGTTTTGAGGTCGACTTCCGGTTTCGTTTTTATTAGTCAAATCAATAGAGAATTCAACGTAGAGTTCAAAAATGTAAGTTCACGAAATTATCATTTATAGTTTTTGAGTTATTGATAAAAATATTTTTATCAAAATAAAAATTTCATTTAAAAAACTCGATGTCGAGTTGGTCCGCTAGTTTGAAAGTAATTGTGTACTTATCCATTTAGTGAATATTGTACTATTCATTTTACCGTGATAATCTGCAGTCAAGGATTTGGCACAAAATATCAAACTGGCGTCTGAAATAAAACCTTTCGCTAAACCAGCATAAAACACAATAAATCTTTGTCCACTATAACCACGTGGTTAAGTATACTTCTGCTGTTGTCATTCCGCTACGACATTATTTTATTTCCCCTAGAAAAATCCACCTTTCGCATAAAAATACAACTTCTTGTGGATATCTGCTATTTCTGTTTTCCATGTATTTATGTAAGAAACTTGCTCGTTGTGCTGCGATGTGAGTTTTTAATTAAAGATCTTCGATGATAATTTTTTTTTTAATTTACGGACCAAATCTTTTAATATTCTACTCACGAATGTTTTACTTGTAGAAACAATTTATTTAGCCTGTAGCTTATTAATAAATGCTTCACGCGTTACATGCTTCTCTAAAAAGTTATTTATTTTAATATATTACTATAACAAAGTCCTACTCTTAATTATATATATTACAGGATCCAACTTGTAAATACAATACATTTTGGAGACGGTTATCGCCGTATTCCCTTTCTCCTCCGCCAATCCTCCCGGTCCAAGGCATGCTCCTCTCCAAACCTCTCAATTCCATCGCTCCTCTAATTCCTTCATTTCATGAGCGTCGAGGTCTATTTTTTTTTTTCTTCCAAGGGGCTTCCATCTGTTAAGTTTTTGGGGCCAACATTCGTCAGGCATTCTCAATAGGTGTCCAAACCATTTAAAGCTCTTCTTTCTATTCTGTCAATGATCGTTTCTGTACATTCATGTTATTTCTTATAGATTCGTTGGTCTTTCTTTTAGCCTTGATGTTCTAGCACTTCTTCTCAAATAATCTATTTTAACTGCCAACAATCTTCTCTTCAGGTCTGCATTAATTGTCCATACTTCAGACCCACAACAAAGAACTGATTCAACGATATTTGCCCTATTCTTTTTTTGTTCCTTTTGGAAATGTTGCGATCCCACGATAAGCAGTTCAGACATCCTACAATTTTACGTCCCTGATTAATTCGGTGTTTAATTTCGGTTTCTCCCAAGCCGTTCTTATTAATGAGTGCACCTAAATATTTATATTTTTCCACTTGTTTGATTTCCACGTCCTCGTCTATCAATACTTCAAACCTTGCATCTGAATTGTTAACTAAATATTCCGTTTTTTTATGTCCTACTCGTAATTCTCAACAGAAAGTTGCTTTACTTACTATCCTGGTATATATTATATATTGTATTTCGAATTGCCGTTTTATTGCCCTCAGGTACATCAGTAGTTTTCGATTTTAAACGAGGTCTGCTTTTTCCCGAAAAAGATAAAGCAGGTTTTTTTTAATCTTTATTTTTGTATGTTGTATACGGCTTTTTTACGCCAATTTAAGTGCTGTTGTTACACTCTTAAACAAAGTTAAAATATTATCAATATTTTAATTGAAATTGAAAAAAACCAAAAACAAAAGTTCCTAATTATAAATATTTTGTTGTTGGTAAATAAATATCATTAATAATATTATTGCTTATCATCATTCAAGCTTTATAATAGTGCACATTTAAAAATTTTATTTTTTGTATCTCTTGACTTTTGTAGCTATTTGAAGATGACAACGGTTCCAACACTAATCCATTCCTTTTTATAATTTAAAAATTTAAAATGAGTTCTTGTGCTTGTGGGGTAAGAGTATTTCCGAAAATAATCTAAAAAATTAAATTAAATTTTTTCTTTTTGGCATTTGTTTTACTTTTTCGGAAACTTAAACCATTCCTTAACTATGTTATTAAGGTTAACTTTGTATGTAAATAAATGGCAAAATAATATATTATACTTACCATAAAATTTTATGTCCAATATAGGGTTAAAAAAACAACAAAAAATCCAAAAAAACTGACAGCCAGAAGTAAACAAACCATAAACGTCACAAATTGTACTTAAAATCTGAAAACTTCCCCAAGCGTCATTTTGGTACCTCTCTATTTGTGATGTACTGAGTCTAGAAAAATGTGTGTCTTTACAACAACAAGCGGTAGTTTTTACGTGGAAAACAATAATGCTAGATATGTATTTGAGCTCGTCAGGTATTATTGACGCACGGGCAAAAAACCATTCAATCAACTGTATACACTAAGTATAAAAATAAAATACCGTTTAACAATAGTCATTTAATTTTTTTATAACTTTTTTATAACAATTTGGGAAGATTGTATCTATTTAATTAATTTTGGTTTTAAAATATTTGTCGGAATAAAAGTTCACGAAAGGTCTAAAAGGTGAGAATAGTCAAAACAACAATTTTATTTTCTTATATAATATCATAAGAGAAAAAATTTTGCCGGCAATATTTTCGAATGGTATGAAAGTTTGTTGACTAGCAATTTTCGCGAATTAAATTTTGACAGTTAAATCACGAGACATCAGTCGAGTAATTTTCTCAAAATTTCATTTAAGGCTATGAATTGATTCTGTCTCCGGCTTCTGCAAGTAATGTATCCTTTCTTAAATAATTTTAAAGTGTTTGTTTGTCCTTCTGTAGTGTGGTGTGATGTACATTTATATGTTTATGACATTTTGTTCTTGTCGGATAGGCCGCAATTGACGAAATGCCCCTGAAGATGATCTAGGGATTGAAAGTACTTGGGCAAGATTAAATTAAACTGTGCTCGATATATGCCTTTTATCTGATCAAAGTTCATTTATTCGAGCATTCAACCTTATATTTATTTAGTAAATTAATCTGTACAGAAACACCTTGCTTGGTTTGCTATTTTATGTTTTTTTATGTCTATTGATGTTCTCGAACGATTCTCGAACGATTTTCTCTTCCGATGCCAACCATAATGTAGCTTCGCGTATTTTTTTTTTTAAATTTTGAACTGTTTGTCCTTGTGTAGTATAGTGTAATGTACAATTTGATGTTTATGACATTATATGATTAGGCCATTATGACATTATATGTTAGGGAGTGGTAAGAGACTCAGATTAAATCGAAACGCAACCGTCTTCGTATATTTATCGTCCTTACTCGACGCAATGAGTACAAGAATGATGGTAATTTATATGGGTAAATTGTTGATGCATAGTGGAATATAAATATTCCCAGCATCGCTCTGAAAGGCTTGGTTAAGCTTGGGTATACAGTTTACTTTAAATGCTATCGACACATTTAACTTCATATTTCCTCACTCGAAGTCTGTAGTAGCATACTCTGGTAATTATTTTTCCTATAATTACCAGAGTAGTCGGTGCGTTTTAACTTGGTTTAAGTCTTCTTAAAAATTCTCTCTGATGATGGGTAGACCCAGAAACACGTGTTAGGGAGTGATAAGAGACTCAGATTAAATAGAAACGCAACCGTCTTCGTATATTCTATGATTGTTGGATAGCCCAAAATTAATGAAATGTCCATTTAAGGGACATTTCGTCCCCTGATATGATTTATTTAATAAACTGTGCTGGATATCTGCCTTTTATTTGATCAAAGTTTATTTATTCGAGCATTCAACCTTATATCAATCTATACAATATTTTTCAGAACTATTTGCTTCACGCAAAGAAAACCATAATTTAAAAAAATATTCCTTTTTAAGACGTTAGATAGATATAAATATTGACGACTAAAAAAAATTTTTGGGTCTTTGCATATTAATGGGAAATATAAAACTTTCCTCCTTGCGTTTATACTGGAGCACAGATCCACTATATCACTTTTCAATATTTGGAAAAACTATGCCCAGATCAAAGTTTGAAGCTATTCTTCAAAATATTTGTTTTTACAAGCCGGAAGACGTAGAAGTTCAAAATCGACTTCACAAAATTAAAAACGTTACGAGTCATAATATAAATAATATCTCTAAAGTTAACTATCCAGGAGAGAACTTAAGTCTTGATGAAGCCTACTGTGGAGAGGGCGGTTAATATTCCGACAGTATATGCCGAAAAAAACTAGTAAATATGGAATAAAAAATTATGAGATTACTAGCCCTGATGGATTTTTACTAAATTTTCTAATGTACATCGGCAATGGGACAGTAGTAAATGAAAATGGGCATGCGTTTAAAGTAGTTAACAGGCTTGCTACTGAATATTTAGAGAATGAGCACACTATATACATAAACAATTATTACAACAGTTATGAGCTTGCCAAGTTTTTACATGAGAAGAAGACCTACGTTTGTGAAATATTAAGAAAAAATATAAAAAGTAACCCAAAGAGTGTTATTACAAAATAGTTAAAGAAAGGAGAAGTCGTATGGCAGAGGAGGTCCAATCAAAGTATTAAAATGGAAAGATAAGAGAAATGTAATAACGATTTCATATAAGCATGGTTTCGAAATGGTTTAAGATAAAAATCGTAGAGGCCAGAAAAAATTAAAGCTAGTAATAATACGTGACTACAATTCCTTTATATCGGGAATTGACAGAATTGACCAGATGACTTTATACTATGGCACACTACGAAAAACTTTAAGATGGTACATGAAAATTTTCCTTTACTTAGTAGATATTTGCATATGGAATGGCAACTGGTTGTTGAATAAAAATAGAAACACGTCAAAGAAAACCAGAATGTCGTACCTTCAGTTTAGAGAGGACGTGATCAAACATTTATTAGGACAAACAGAACGGCCAAGCAGAAAAAAGTTGTTGCGGAACACAACTTGAAAAAAGAAAATAAGCGGAAAAGATGTCGACAGTAAAAAAGAGCTATCACCTGGTACACATGTCAGGAATGTAATGGGAGTGATGGACAGCCCATTGGGTTATGTGTTACACGCTATTCTACTGAGTAATACAGAAAAGAACATTAAACTTATGTTTCATTTTTTATTGGAAGTAATTTTTATTTTTGCTAATGCTGAAGAAATAAATGATTTTTTATAGGTAGTAGCTAAAAATTTATATATCACATATTTGTGACACTTGGGTTATGTTTAAATTTATATTAGTATAAGCCAGTGTCATACATGACGTGACATTATTCAAAACAATTTTTTTTATAATCCGTGTTCAATCATTATACTCCTCCCCAAAAATAGTGGATTTGGCATGTTTCTTTCGTGTATAACAACAATCAGTTTGACTGGCCATACCTAAAAATAGGTTGGTCGCGATTGTGTTACAGATATATTTGTAAGAAATGCTCCCCATACTCTCTATGTTCAATTTTGAATGCATATTTTAAATGAACGTGTTATAAGTTATATTACAATTAAAAAAGAGCAAAAGAGGTAAAAAAGGGACAAAAATTTGTTTCTAACTGTATTGATAGTCGCAGTATAACTAAGACATACTGTATAATATGAAACAAATTTAAAAGACATCAGAGATCATTAAATCCGACAGTTGAGCCAATTACCGCAGTCTCAATATTCACATTCCGCACCCGATCCAACAACTAGACCCCGGACTCGAAGAAGCATCATTTATTATCGACAGACACCCTCCTATCCGTTAAATCTGCAAAGTGTCCCTATTTCGCCTTACTCAGGCCTACTCCCAAACACAAGCGCAACTCTCCAGACTCTCTCAGGATGTACGCTCCTCTCCACGGTCGCTTTAACTGCTGCGGTTACAAATATGTCACGCTCCACTGACTTCCCAACATTATGCTTTCTGATAGTTACTAATTGAATCTGGGTAACTCTGCCATGAACGTGTATTATATCTTGGCCACTTATCGCTAACTTGCATCTGTCCTTTCGCAGGGACAAACTGGAAAAATGAAAGTTAGGAAAAATGTTCGCCATTTTTATAACATTAATTTAATTTTAAAAGTAGAAGCATGAAAATTACATACCTCAGATATAACTTAAAGGAGATAAGAAGGAAACTATTTAACTTATTGCAAAATATATTTTATACAAAAATATACGTAAAAAAATTCAATCCACACCTATTATTTTAGCGAAGAAGAAACGACTTCAAGATTTATGTTTTGGCAGGATAAAAAGTATATAGGGGCAATAAATGTAACTAAGTAATACAGTTGATAAAAAATACATAAAAAGATATTTTAAATTATTTTAGTAAAAAATATATCCATACATCAGTTCCGTCGGGAAGCAACCCCAAAATTTCGCGTTTGGAGTTAATTATAAGGAAGTGTTTATTAAGTCCAGTTTTATCTATAAAATATAGAAATAAGTCCTCAAACAATATTTTATCCTTTAGTAAAATAATTAAATACCTTCTTATGATAAAATCGCCATTTCGTTATTTTACTAGATCCATACAGCAAAAATTCTAATATGTAGTTTCTTTATGAATGACAGAGTTGTAGTTGAATACTATAATATTTATACAGAAATATTTTGAGTTGTTTCTATATTATACTACACTATACTAGATAGATATCTCGGAAAACATTCCTGAGGCGGTGTTTATGCATTCTAATGCACTGGCTAGAGTAAGAATCACTATAAATTTTAACAATTTGCAACAGTTTGTAGTTTACAATTATCTTGTTATTTAAACAATTTATAAACAATTAGTTTGAGGCGGATAGTGTGTGGATTCTTGAAAAGTGTTTGTAAATTATCATTAATATTACATAAATTATTAGACTAGATACTCTGTGATCGATATGGATTCACTTGCATCTAAGAAGCGTGGTGAAAAAGGAGTCTATTTATGTAATGTTTAACTTAAAATGAAGGTAATGCATCTGATGAGATGAATTATATTTAACCCTTCGGTACACAGGTGATACACGGGTGATACTTTGATACACGTAAGAACGGGTTGGGTCTGAGAAGCCCAAAAATTAAACTAAGAATTTTTATGTTTAATTTTGTAACAACAGGTTTGCGTTGAATATATTAGAACTACTACTAAAGACAACTTACATACAATAAAAGAAAATGAACTTCAATTATGATACTAAAATTAAAAATATAAAAGAAATTACGTATCACAATATGGCCGATGTTTAGAAAACACCTTGTAAATAACTTATTCGGTCATTTTATCAATGCATATGCGACAAACAGGTACGGTATGTGTCAAGAAAATAAATTTTTTACAATAGTGACACATGTATCGAGTTTGACGATCTCTACAAAAAGCACAACGCCCCCTTTTATTTTGCAATTCCTCAGGTGCTTGTACTGGTCCAACACCACTGAGTTTAGCAGCAAGCTCTCTTATATCTCGTGCCAAATGAGGAGATTGAGCTCTTTCTTTTAAATTGTCCATTACTAACTGAAAACCTAGTTCTTTAAAAAAAAATCTTCTTCTTTTGCTTGTTTTTAGATCCAGTTTGTTAGTTCTCTGTATCACAAATGCATGCAGTAACATCAAGCAATCCATAAAAGATGACCATGGGCCAACGTTTTGTATTTCTTGCGACAGTATATATATATATATATATATATGTATATATATATATATATATATATATATATATATATATATATATGTATATATATGTATATATATGTATATATATATATGTATATATGTGTATATATATATATGTATATATATATGTATATATATATATATATATATATATATATGTATATATATACATGTATATATACATATATATATATATATATATATATATATATATATATATATATATATATATATATATATATATATATTTATATACGTATATATAAACTGAGTTCTGGACTTATTTATTTTTTTATATTCCGTCGAACTAGACAATCTGTGGTAGTCGATCTCTTATCTAGACCGCTTCAACCCGAAACTTCAAACCCTCGAAGAAAACCACTAAACATGCATAACGCGTGGTGCTGTTGGAATCAATCAAGTCGATTTGAAAGGTTCAGCCTTTAAATCGAAAAACTTAATCTAAATGCTCTGACTTGTTGTGATATATATGCCCGGCCGCGAACGGTTTATTTCACACGTGTCAGATAATTCTAGGAGGGCCATAAACTAGTCAACTTTCCCTAATACTTTGTTATGCTGGTTAGCAAGAAGACGAATATTCACGGTAAAAAACATCTCTTATATTGCATTTGTTTGAGATAGTTGTGTTCTAATATTACGTTTATTGTGGTAAGTTTTTAAATTTTGATTTTATTCAAAATACGTTTATTGGTGAAAAATTTTTTCATACATATCATTTTATTATGAGAATATTCTTTCCAAATTAAAAATATACTATGTCGTAACATTTTTGTTAGTAAATTGAACTATCGCTAGGTGCACTGAGCAAAGCTAGTGCTATCGATAACAATAAATTCAAGAGTCTTAGAAATACTATTAAAAAGCAAATCAAAAATGAATTTATGCAGCATCAAAATAATATTGAAGATAACATTTTGCATGACTTAAATAGTTTTTGGACATTTATAAGAAGTAGGAGACAAACCAGCGGATTTCCTCACGAGATGTCTTTAAATGATCATACATATACAGGCTCTCAGGATATTGCCATGGCTTTCTCTCATCATTTTAGCTCAATTTATCAGGTATCATCCACACATCAGGGTAGTTCTCACAGGGATCTTTTAACTTTTCAGTTATTAGTTAAGAAGATGTGAAGGTTAGTTTAAAAAAATTAAAGCCAAAAAAGGCCACTGGTAGTGATAATATCCCTGCCTATATCTTTAAAGAATGTTCTGATATATTTCAAAAGCCATTATCACATCTATTTAATCTATCTCTTAAAACTAACACCTTTCCAGACAAACTCAAAGAGGCTACCATTACTGCAGTTTTTAAATCAGGTAATAGAAACAATATATAAGACTATCGTCCTATAAGTATCCTTAATTCCCTGGCTAAAATATTTGAATCTATTCTCTATATGAATATACTGAAAAATTTTGAAAATGAATTTGCTCCAAAACAACATGGTTTCTTGCCGGGGTTATCCACAACTAGTAATCTGTGCATTCTGTCTAATTTTGCTAGTGAGGCAATAAATAATAAACTCCAATTAGATTTAATAATGACTGACTGCTCAAAGGCCCTTGATATGGTTGACCATGGCATTCTTTTATCGCGATTGAATGAGTTTGTTTTTTCGCATGATGCTTGTACATTTATAAAATCGTATGTGGATTCAAGGTTTCAACGAGTCAAAATTGGTAGGTGTTTATCAGATAAATTTCAGGCTACATCTGGTGTCCCCCAAAGGAGTAACTTAGAGCCTTTGTTTTTCTTAATGTTTGTCAACTCACTACCACAATCTCTTAAATTTTTTTCTAGTTTGATCTATGCTGATGATTTTAAGCTTTTTAAGACTATACATACTTCAAATGATTATCAGTTACTACAGGAGGACCTGACTTCAGTTGTGGAATGGTTTTGGGGACAACAATATGATCTTGAATATTAAGAAGTGTAGAGTCATATCTTTTACTCGCAAAATCGACTACATTCAAAATAATTATAGAATTGACAATTGTGTAGTATCTAGGAAAACCAAATGTAAAGATCTGGGAATATACTTACAGGCTAACATGAAATTTAATGAACACTATATAAATATTGTTAATAAGGCCTACAAAATATTGGGATTTGTAATAAGAAATTCCAAACACTTTAGTATAAACACAACCATTAGACTATATAAAGCTTTAGTCAGACCAAACTTGGAATATGCATCAGTGGTATGGACTCCTGAAGACAAAGTTCATATTAATCATATAGAAAAGGTACAAAAAAGATTTATAAGGTATTTATACCTTAAGAAATACAATGTGTATACTCACCTTACGCCATCAAAAGAGTTGCTTCAAATATTTGGCTTGCAGTCATTAGAGCAAAGAAGAAACATGCATTGTGTTGTGTTTATTCATAATATCATTAACAATGTTAAATATAAGACATGTGGTTTAATATATTTAACTTTATTAGGTTTCATGTGCCAAAGGTCAACCTAAGGGTAAACAGTAATGACCTATTTTTTGTAGTCCATATAATTCTTGTGCAATAATAAACTATATGCAATATCAGTGTAATGAGTTAATAAAGATTTGTGATATAGACCTCTTTACCTGTAGTGTAAGGGATATTAAAAAATGTTATGAATAGATAAGTAATAGACTGAATTTTAAAATTTTATTAACTTGTGTCTTTTTTTTTTAATGTGTTTTACTTTCTGTGTTTTTATTTTGTACTTGTGTGTAGGTATATTGTAGTTTTTGTGTGTATATTTTTATACCAAGTAATGAGCACTCTTACATGTAATTACTACCTAGGTGGTGTTTGTAAGTTTTAATAATAAAATAAATCGCCAAATTGATAATGGATTAAAGAGATATTTAAGGTAGTTAATCACTCCCAATCAGGTACTAATGTAAAATATAATGTTTTATCATGGATATACTAGATATATTTTCGGTTATGTAATATGTCTGCTACGAAGAGTCGTGTTAAGCCGTTTAAGGCCAAAACTTTTATTCTCTTTGATGAGATATTTTATTTTTAGGCTTATTAAGGTTGACAGAAATAAAGTATAGAAGAAATTTTGCAATAAATACGATATATTTTTTAAAAAAGGGTGTCCTTTTGAAAACCTGGTGGCATAATCAATAATTGTGAATAAAAAATAATTAAAAGTACCAAAATTTTAAAACAAAGTTTTTTATTCTAATTATTTCAACAAATTGAAATAAAAAAATCTTAGATATCTAGTTTATATGATAATCATAAAAACATTGTTTCGGATGTAGTGCTACTTTACATTTATTGCCCCAACAATTACATTTTTTGTGGAAAGCAGCAAAACGAGTTTGAGTGTCCTTAAAGACAATAAGGTGGTCCATCCAATCGTATCTTCAGTGACTATGCAAATTGGCTGAAGGTTTACTGGCTCCTCGTTTTGTTGTCTTTTTAAAAGATTCAAGAATCTATACTGTAATTGTGCGACGATGCTGTAAATTATCCATTTTACCGCCAATAATTTTATGGAGTTGAAAGGCATTTTGTTCTGCTAGATCCACTATGTGGCTTATTATGGGAAAATACCATTTCTTGCCACGGATGGCTACTATGTAGTAGCTGATATTTTCATCTGCGCGATCGACGCCACATATGTTTTCATTATATTGTTTTATAATATTAGGATGATCAACAAGCACCTTCTTTTTTTCTTTTTGAGAATACCGTTGTACTCTTTGTTGGATATGTCTGATTGTGATTGGATATTATGAAAACAACATTATTATCATTCCATTCCATTTGCAAACTACTATTTCACTTTCCCCTGCCGTGCAGTAGTAGTCAAACGAACTCCTTTCTTTCTTTTTTAGTGTGTCTGAGCCCTCAATATCACAATCTCTGCCTAAACGATTTTCTCTTGTTGTACCTGTTTCTTTACATCCCATTGATGTAAATTCTTCCAAAAGCAGCCTCATGGTAAAATAGTTTTTTATTTAAAGAAATAAAGTCGCATCCACCCAAAGGTTATTAGCGACATTCCTGTAACATTTGTAATAATATTAAATTTAACATTTGTAATAATCAATCATTGTAACAATTAATTACAATTTGTGAACAATAAAACATTTGTAACAATGAATTAAGTTAAATTTTGTGTAACATATTTATACATTGTAAGTAACCTAATAAATTGTTCGGAACTAAACTTTTGTTGAGGAGTGCTTTTAGGTTATTTGGCAAATTTAAAGACTGTCTTTGATTTACGTATTTAGGACAGTCTATCAAGAAGTGCTTTATACTGTCTACTGTATTGCATGTTTCGCATTTTGGAGGTTCATTATTTGTGAAGAGACATGCATGAGTATACCTACAGTGTCCAAGTCGTAGATGTGGAATAATAGTTTGGCATCTTCTACTTCTGGCTGTGGACTTCCATGAAAAAATATCACTTTTGATGGTTCTGAGTTTCGAACTAGAGTCATTCCACTCCCGATTCCACGCACTTAACACCTTATTTTTGAAATAAACTTTTAGATCGCCTGCGATACTCCGACACTGTGTTTCTGATGTGTCACTGGTGATAGCGTTACGCGCACTAGTATCTGCTTCTTCATTCCCTTCTATGCCTATATGAGATGGTATTCATAGGAAGTGGACTCTTCTGAAATTTTCTTGAGCTTTCATTAATTTGGCCCTGATAATTTTCTCAATGGGGTGTTTAGGGTATACATTTTGCATAGCTTTGACTGCGCTGAGAGAGTCAGAAAGGACTAGACAACAAGGGATGTTTTTAATTAATGTTGGCTTAACTGAGATGTGTCACTTTCAGCTTCCGATGCCTCACTGTTAATATAATTATGGATTTTTTTCATTATGGACCTGAATTTACGTTTTATGGATCTTTCTTTTAAATGAGGATAAACTTGACTGAGCATATGGGACAAAGCTAATAGGTCTGTGGTATATTCTTTAATTGTGGTTATAGGATCTGCTGACCCCATGATATTCATTAGGAGCATGTTAAGTTGATCAACGTTTAGAGGGAAAGATAGATGGTGATTTTCTATGAAGTTTTTAGCAGGGACAAGTAAGAGAGAAAATGAGCATTCAGAAGTGCTTGCTGAACTAATTTTAGCTTTTTTAGATTTTGCTTGGACTTTAGGTGGTGGAAAAATGTTACGTTCTTTTGAAGATGGATCTGCTTCAGGTGAAATAATTTCATCAAAGTTTCTTTTTGGTTGATTAATTATGTGACTGTCCTTATTTGATGAGTCTACTTTGTTCGGTATCTCCGGGATATTGGAAATAGACATTTGTTCACACTGAGAAGGGTTCGTGTCATTGGATGCTTGCAAGGATATATTTGTTGCGCTGGATACCGATGCTTCGTTGTTTTGGTTGGGATTTATTTGAGCTAGTGGTTCGGAGCACTGTGAAGCGATGTGTCCTGGCTTCTTGCATCTAAAGCAAACTAAACTGTCTTGAGAAATGAATATTCTATATGTCGTGTTGTCAAAAACAAGAGTAAATGACTCTGGTAGTATTAGATTGTGAGGACTGATATAGATTTGTCTTCGGAAACTAAGGATGTGATTATACTCAGGCATAGAAGAACTTATTTTAAGGAAGGTCATAAGAGAGACAGGAACTATGCCGATTTTTTGTAACTCACTGATTAGCAAGTCGTGCGGTATTGAAGGACATACGCCGGAGAGTACAAGTAGTTCCGCTGGTGTAACTAACCTTCTTGCTCTGACAATTTCACCTTGTATTTCTATTTGACCGTGATTATTCATTAAATCGTCCACTATTTGTTTATTGGATAAATACATACATATGCGATTATTAGATAATCTAGAAGAGAAGATTATATTTTTCGGTTGAATTATATTTCCAAGTGGGAGAAGGTAGTCTTGAAGTTTGGTGTTTTTTAAGGCACTAAAGATAATTGCTTGGGACTTTAATGGAAATTGCACTCTCGACGCTGCCGAAGAGTATGACTGTGACGTGTTTATTCGATTTTGATGGTCTTGTATTGTAGAACTGTTGTGTGATTCCATGTTTGAATTCATTTCGATAAACGTTTGTGAAAAGTAAGTCCGACTCTGTACAACTGCTAAAACAGGTATATCAGTCTTTACTAAAAGCGGTTTTTTGCTGGTAAAACTGGATTTGTTTATTGACAACAATAACAAATAATTGCAATTTGCTGACTTTAATACTAATTTAACTGGATATTATGTAAGGAGTTTGTACACTTACAGTTTATTTCAATATATCACTAAGATTCACAATTTATAACTTACATTAAACTTTGTTAATGTTAAAAATATTCGGAGCCCATATTGAATACAACATTATAATTATCGATGCAGAACCGAACTCCGGTAAAATAGTTGTCAAAATAGATATTATAGTGTAATTTTGAAGCCTTGACTTCTAGGGCATCGACAAATTGTAAGATAACATTAGATCCCAAACCAAAAAGTTTATATTTATCTTGAATAGTATATGAAGATCAGTTTGTACGTACTTATATAAAGTTCCAAATAAAAATTGGGATACTAAATGCTTTCTACAGTTATAGCAATAATGTTTATATGAAAATGTCAAAATATAGGTTTTGTTTTTGTTTCCTTTGTCTATCCTTATATTATATTACCCTCCTGTCAGATGCCCGTTTTGTATTTTTGTAGTGTTGTATTTAGTAAAGTTATGGCATGCCCTCTGGTGTAAAAACTGTATCTGTATAGTTCCTTATTGGTCAATTCAGTTAAGTCAGTAAGGACCTTGTTTGGAAAATATATCATTCTGTTCTGTCATAATTTTTATATTTTGTAATATTTTTTTAACATCCTTTATTATTCCTTTCAACATTTAACATTTATTAATAATTTTTTGTAGCTAAATGAATAAAACAATTCAAAGTAAGTAATTAAAGTAAAAAAATAATAACCATTTCTATCTACTCTTTTACAAAATTCAATGTTTTCATAGTGATAAAAGTAGTATCCATATACTTCTACTCTACTTGCCGTTTAATAAGTTTAACTAACTTAACATTTAACATAATATAGAAGATGATAAACACTTAATGCCGAGTTTTGCCGATTACTCTTCTGCCTTTAAGTGTCTTTGTCCCTCGGGATAAGAACAATAGGGATGAGAAGTATTCCGATTATGTGGTCAAGTGGAAACTTTATCAAGTCACGTGGAAGTGCTTTTGATTCACTAGGGATAGAAATTTATGATGAAAATATGTAGATTATAATGCTAAAATTAAATAAAATAATCAAAAAAAATTAGATTGTGATGTATGTAATATATAATATTTTTTTATTACTTGCATCAACCAGTGAGGGTTATTAAATTGACGACAAAATACAACAAGTATATAATTACAATATAAAATTACAAAGCAAATTAATATTTTAGTTGGTATGTTAGTTAAAGTTATATCTAGTCTAGGTGCCAGGCGACATACTGTATCACTCATTTATAACAGGTTACAATTTTCATAATAGCTTCATAAGACCTCGACCCCCAAATATCTCTTGGGATACTTTCTGTACCGGGTGCTTTTTCTCTCCAGCTTATCTAAAAGTGGTCATTTTGAAGTGATGTATCAAATTATGTATTAATAACGTATTGCTGTTTAATGAATACAAAAGTCGACTTCGTGAAATATCCGAAAAAAATCTTGTCCGACCAAAATTTTGGTTCCATAAGGGAGTCCACCAAACTAAACATGCCAAAAAAACAATTTAAAAAAATTTAGTAATAACAAGTGTTTTTCTCTGTATCGTTCAATAATAACGTGAAAATTACTATTTGTACATTGTCCGACAAAATGGTGCGACAAAAAAATAGGGCCTTTTATGTAAAAATTTAAAAAATATACAGCCGAGATTACTTTTTTGTAGAATATGTGAGCATTAAAATTGTAGATACATCCTATTTATAAATACCAAGTTGATTATTTTAAAGCTGTTTTATAAAATCTCTTAGTATACAAATGTAGATAGAATTGACGGACAAGAATCTTTTTCCGATTTTTCAGTCGGACACGTTTCGTCGTACCCTTCGCTGAAATTGTGTATATAATTTTTTTTTTAATTGTAAAACTTAAAATATTCAGTATGATGTCACAAGATAAAAGATGCGCTCAACAGATTTTGGCAAATTATTAAGAAATAGAACTTTTAAAGAAAAGTTTGTGGAATTTCTCTTGGAAGACTGGTGCAACGACGAATTTGCTGAGATATCTGAAGGAAAAATATTAAAATTTAATTATGATAATTGTTACGTGTATGAAGTTTTCAACAATCGAATAAAGAGATCTGTAGATTATAATTTACCTTGTACACATGAAGAAGCAGCTACAAAGATTGTACACCATATTTGTCAGATGAACACGAACTACCAAGTGACAGTTCGTTTTACCGATTCTGACATACCTATAATTATGCTATCCAATATGGAATTTTTAAAATCTAATGTGGAAGTAATTATAGATATGTCAACCAACAAAAAAAAGGAATATTTTAATATTAATTATAGTTATCAAAATTATGGAGAGCAAATGACACCAGCTCTAACAGTATATCATATATTTACTGGCAATGATTATAACCCTGCATTTTATAAAAAAGAAAAAAAGAGACCATTTTATATTTTGAAGAAAAACGAGAGATACCAGGTAGCCTTCCTGTGTCTTTTAAGGATCCTTCTATCTGAAAAAAATACTTCAAACCCAACATTTAAAGTCATTGAATAATTTATTTCTAAAATTTATTCCTTAAAAAGCAAAGACGTCAACATGGGGCGAGTTGAGCTCTTCGAGAAGGCTTTTGGAAACAAAACTCACGATGAAACGGTAATAAAGGCTCAGTTAAGAGGTCTCGATGCATCAAGTATGCCTCTATCTAAAGAAGAGCTATTGCAACAAATTAAAAAAACAATTTGTATATGCAGTGTGTGGTACAAGGCACATTTACGATCACCAACAAATTTAAAACCTGAATTTAATTATTTTTTATTGTATACATATGTTTATATATATATATATATATATATATATATATATATATATATATATATATATATATATAAATATATATATATATATATATATATATATGTATGTATATATCTATATATATACATATATATATAATATATATATATATATATATATATATATATATATATATATATATATATTATTTTTACAAATTTTTTTAATAATCATACAAAATATAATATAAAATATCAAATACTTACTTAAATACCAGTAATCCTAGTTATACGCATAATTCTCAATAACGCGATTTAATAAATGCAAATTTTTGCATTTCACGCGAAAAATAACTGATTTTTTCATAAGGCGCTCCCGCACCATTTGATATGTCCGTCAATAGTATTAAACATTAATTAATTATCAGTAGTAATATCCCTAGGACATTGATAACAGACGAGATAATTTCATGACAATCGAAAGCTCGTTCCTTGAGCTTGAGAAATTTGTCATGAAATTATGAGGCATTCATCAATGTCCGAGGGATATTTGGCGGATAATTTTAAAAAAAAAAATCATAACTCAACATAACGAAACATTTATTTATTAAAAGTACAGTTAGTGAAAGTACAATTATTAAAATTTAAGTTAACATTAGATTCGTTGCTGTTCTCTACTATAGAAGATCTATTACCACGCATAATATTTATAATCTTGTTGTGGTGTTCTTGATCGAGATTCAAGTATGGTTTTATAGAATTCCATGAATATTCCCCAAATATATTTGTGACTGTAGGTTGTATTTCTGGGAATTTTTTCTTTGATTAGCGCATTTATACTTTGAACATTCTCATTGCCGAAATGTGAAATTTATTTGGATGAAGTTGTCAAACTCGATCGTGTTGTCATAGGGACTGAAAATTGCACTGAATGCAATTATCAGTCTAATGTTGACATGATTGGGTGAAATTGTTCCACATGACTCAAAATGACGAAATTTGAATGGTTGTTAGAACAGTCGAAAAATTATCTAAATAATGAACTTTGTACTTAGTCCGACGGTTATTAATAAAATTTATGCTTTCGTAATATCTGAAATTTATAGAGATTAAATAAATAAAAAAATTATCATTTTTTGTCAGGCTGAAATTTGGGTACATTATATTTGTCGGACACATATTCCATTTAGTATGTAAATCTTTCATAAATCTAATTTTTTTTTGTCCGACAGTTATTAATAAATTTCCATAGACTCTTGTCGTCTCCGGTGTAATTAATAAACGTATGAAAAACTGATTTGCAACTTGGTGCAAAATTCCATGTTTATTAATTTATCCAACTATTGCGCAATATGGTGTAATATTGCGTAGTTGGCCGGTACGCTCTTATTGTGGCATTATCTTGAAGAGACAATGCCATTATGGTTTTATTAGGTGGTGGAAATAAAACACATTCTTTCTAAGAAGAAAAAAACTCAGCTTCAGAGTCTTAGAAAGAAACAGTGCCCTTCGAGCAAAGTGCTCTAGGGAGCTACCCTACACGGGTAAAACCATGTGTTGACACTGACTCACTACTGTCACAACTGTCACAACTGACTTGAGATCCGAAAATGTCCCATATTTAAAGATAAATTAACTTTTATATGAAACTTTTTCATTTCTCAACCAATTAAATTTAGTTATGTGTTCCAGAAGGAAGGGCGATGAACATCGAAGTGCGTGATTGGTGGCACTTGATGACACTCTTGTCGTCTCCGGTGTAATTAATAAACGTATGAAAAACTGATTGCAACTTGGTGCAAGTTTCCATGTTTATTAATTTGTCCAACTATTGCGCAATATGGTGTAATATTGCGTAGTTGGCCGGCACGCTCTTATTGTGGCATTATCTTGAAGAGACAATGCCATTGTGGTTTTATTTAGGTGGTGGAAATAAAACACATTCTTTCTAAGAAGAAAAAAACTCAGCTTCAGAGTCTTAGAAAGAAACAGAGCCCTTCGAGCAAAGTGCTCTAGGGAGCTACCCTACACGGGTAAAACCATGAGTTAGACACTGACTTCACTACTATCACAACTGTCACAACTGACTTGAGATCCGAAAATGTCCCATATTTAAAGATAAATTAACTTTTATATGAAACTTTTTCATTTCTCAACCAATTAAATTTAATTATAAGTTCCAGAAGGAAGGGCGATGAACATCGAAGTGCGTGATTGGTGGCACTTGATGACACTCTTGTCGGTAACTTGTATAACTCCCATCTCCGTCTGGAGAGAGAGAAGGCATGTTAACCGCTCTATCCGTCGCTTGGAAGGACCTAAGGGAATAAGGTTCTCTGTCGGTGGCCATAGTCACAGGCTATGGACACTTAGCTAGGGATTAAAATTGTCTTTTTAAAGAATAACACGATAAATAAAGTTTATTAAACAATATTCAAAATAGTTAGAAAGGATATAACGTAACTTATATTAAGAATCTGTAAGAAAAGGTATAATTATCTCCTGATCCGGAAATCTGGAGGATAATTATACTAATTAGTCTTAAAATAAGAATCTGAAAAGTAATACACGTTAGTTATTAACAATAAACCAATTTTAACCAAAATTCAAATTAATAAGTATAGGAAATGTCACTTGTCAAAATTACTTGAAGTGGGAAGGAGTTGAGCTAGAGACTCGGGATAAGGACAGGGATGTCGGTTGTTATGCCAATCGGGATAATCAACAATAAAAAGGGGAAGAACTACACTTTAAAAATAATTAGAGTCAAAAATTCAATTATTTTTATGAAAATTTTTCTAAGTCGATAACCAAGTTAAATAACTGTAAATAACAACAAATATTAAAGTCAGAAAAATAATAATCAAAATTTTAACAGTGTACCAGAAAATAAAATATTAAAAATTCAAAGATAGAAATTACAAGTTTTAACAGTGTACCTGAAAGAGACAGAGAAAAGAAATAGCATACAAGTTATATATATCAAAGTATTAGATTCAAAGTTTAAATATAAGGTTTATAATTATCAAAGTATCCAAGTTAAAATTCAAATATAAAAGTTTAGCAGTGTACCTGAAAATTGTAAGTATCAAAGATATCAAAGTAAAAATTCAAATATAAAATTTTTGCAGTGTACCTGAAAATAAAAGGGAAAATAAAACACAGTTTATACGTTTATTTTGCAAGTATGAAATATATGTTAATAATATCCTGAAAGAGAAAATAAAACACTATGCGGGAAGTCTTTATTTAATCTCAATCTTTTTAAAAAAGGATATATTCACCGTCTGATGGCTAAGTCCCGTGAAGTAGGAACTTAGCTGAATCCTGTAAGAGAAATTTTCTTACACGACCTGTAAGCCTATCGAAATAATCAGATTTTGGACTAAGTCCAAAAACACAGATTAATTCGATGAAAAATGACGACGCTCTTAAGGGAATTTATTAGCAAATTCGACTAAGTCAAAAAGCACAGATAAATCCCTCAAAAATGGCCGCCGGAGGTTTGCAAACAAACCGTGGTTAAAGATGGGAACGTTAGGTTCCGGGTTTAAAGTTGAGCTGTGGAAATAAAACAAGAAACTCTAGGAACTTAATCAACCAGAGGATCTTAACATGCCTAGAAGGCTGGATCTGCGGACCAAACCTGACCAGATCTGATTTCCTGGCCGTCGTGCACTTCTTTTATGCAGAAAAGAGTAGGTCAATCGTAACGGTCGTTTTGGACCTTTTTACGATTGGACCGGCACGACGACCAATGCCCAATTTTCAGAATTATCATTGGCTGCAGCTCAGATGCCGTTCGACCAACGATAATTCAGAAAATGGGCAACAGACTTCTGAATTATGATTGGCTGCAATTACTGTTGCCATTTGACCAATCACAATTCAACAGGCTGGGCGACATCCCCCCCGCTTCGAAGATCCTTCTGGTGATTCTGCTTTTATTGAAAAAAAACAAGATTTTTACAATAATAATAAGCAAAATGAAAGCAAACAAAGTTATTGAAAATGCAAAAGAAAAATGTCTATAAAAAAAGAATTGTCTTTGCACCACGTCACTCGGCGTCTTCTCCGACGATGGCGTCGACACGTGGAGGTGGTGCGGGACGGATGTCATCTACGTGGATCAGTCGGTCTATGTCGTTGTCTCGGTGGACTTCATAGGTATGGTTGCCGGCTGCCCTGATGATTTAGTGGGGTCCTGTCCAGGTTTCTCCGAAATTTCCTCGCTGGTGGTTCTTCACCAACACCTGTTGTCCGGGAACGTATTGAGGTGGTGGACGAGCATCAGGATTATCCGGGAACAGGTTCCTGGCGTAGACGGTGGCTTTTTGGACCGCTCGCTGGACTCGTTGTTCCCTGTTCTCCCTCTGGTTGGCTTGGAAGTTGGTTTCCTGTGCTCGTCTTGGCCTGTATCCGAGGAGAAGTTCCGCAGGAGTCTGTCCGGTGGCGTCGTTGGCTCTGGTTCGTAGAGTAAAGACGACGTCTCCGACATAGGAGTCCCATCGGGGGTCCTCTGGTGACGATACTCTCGCCCGTAGTCCATTCTTTAGCTCCTGGACTCTACGTTCGATGGGATTGGCCCTCTGGTGGTATATGGGGGCCTTCTCGTGTTCTATGTTGTGGCGACGTAGGAATCTCTCCCAGGTAGGTGTTCTAAACTGGGAGCCATTATCAGTGACGATGGTGTTCGGTCGTCCCCATGGATTGCAGATTTCGTCCTGGAGGAAGGACGTGATGTCTCTCGATTTTGCTGAGGTGGTGCATCGGTACTCAACCCAATTGCTGAGGCAGTCCGTGGCCAGGAGGATATAACGGTTCCTTGTTCCTCGAGCTGGAGGATAGGGACCTAAAACATCGAAGGAGATCCTCTCCCATGGGTTGACGGGGGCCCTCGGAACTATCGGAGCTCTGGGTTGTCTCTTCGATGCTTTTGTGGTGGCACACTTCAGGCAAGATCGGATGTGGTGTATGATGTCCTTGGACATGGTGGGCCAGAAGTAGAGTTCACGGATGGCTCTGGAAGTTTCTTCTTGTCCCGGATGGTTAGCTTCCTCACTGTCGTGGTAAACTTGCAGAACCTCAGTTCGGAAGCAACCAGGGACTAGCAGTCTTTTCGAGCCATCCTGGAGGTAGTAGGCGGTATCGTCCTCGACCAGAAACTCATCGAGGAGGCTTGTCTCGACGTCGTCACGAGGCCCTCTGGTTTGGATGCGACGCCAGCGGTTAATGAAGCGCTGCACTCCATGGTGGGTCAGGTGTGCCCTCTGGATTCGTGTTTGCAGCGGCATGTCATTAAGGTCGTCCAGGATGGGGTGGTTGACACCATCTTCCTGGGCTTCTAGGAGGCACAGCAACGGGAAGGTATTGTCTTCCATCATAGGTTGCTGTGGCCAGGCTAGGCGGTCGACTTCTGCATCAGGGTCGTGGATCGTCTCCTCCTCGGTGGTCGGATGGCGTGATAGGTGGTCCGGCAGCTGGTTGTCTCTACCGGCGACGTGGATCACCTTGAAGTTGAATTCTTGTAGAAGCAGAGCCCATCGTGATAACTTGGCTTTATCGGACTTGTATCTGTCTAGCCACAGTAGAGCTCTGCTGTCGGTGTACAAGGTGAAGGCCTGGTCCTGCAGGAAGTGTTTGAAACGCTTCAGGGCCCATATGACAGCAAGACATTCTTTTTCGTTTATATGGTACCTCTTCTCAGCTGGCTTCAGCTTGGTGGAACCATATGCGATGATCCTTCTGTTGTTAGGTTCACCTTGGAATAGGACGGCGCCCATGCCTATCTCAGACGCGTCCGTCTGCAGGCTGAAGGGCAGGCTGGCATCTGGCCGTTGTAATTCCAATTTATTGGCAATGGCATTTTTGATGTTATTAAATGCCCTGTCAGCTACTTCGTTCCATTGGAAACGGTGTTTTCCCGCTGTTAGATCAGTCAGCGGGGTCACCATCTCCGCAAAGTTTGGAACGAAGTCTCGTAGCCAGCTGGCAGTGCCAATAAAAGACCTCAGTTGGCGGAGAGTCTTTGGAGTCGTGAACCCTTGGATCTTGTCTCTGTGTCTTTCCATCGGTTGTGTGTTGGTGGAAGTAATGGTATGGCCCAGGTAGTCCAGTTCCTTGGCGGCGAACTGGCACTTCTTCAATGACACCCACAGGCCGTAAGTGCGTAGGCGCTCCAGGACCAGGTGGAGGTGCTTTTGGTGTTCCTCCCAGGTGGACGAGTAGATGATTATGTCGTCCATGTACACCTTGACGAATTCGTCCACAAAGCCGGCGAAGATGGTGGTCACCAGCTTTTGGAATGCTGCAGGTCCGTTTTTCAACCCAAATGGCATCACCGTGAATTCAAACTGGGACCCATCAGGAAGGCTAAAGGCTGTTATCTGTTTGGAGTCCTCGGCCAGCGGAATTTGCCAAAATCCGCTCTTCAGGTCGAGGGTGGTGAAGATGTTAGCTGAGCCAAGTTCCTTGATGTTTGAAACTTCGTCCACGGTGATGGCGTTGATTTTGCGATAGTCTACGCAAAATCTAGGTGTTCCATCCTTCTTGGAGACGATTACAACTGGGCTGTTGTACAGACTTCTGCTTGGACGTATCACGCCCGCCGAGAGCATGTCCTGGACCTCGGAGTACATTGTCTTTTTCTTTGCCGTAGAGTATTTATACGGCCTGGTGTTGATAGGTGTGGAGTCAGTCAGTTTGATGGACATCTGCGTGGCCTTGGTGGTTGGTTGACGGACTTTGTCGTCGAAAACGTCTTGGTACGTTTCGAGAAGCTGTTTTATTTCAGTCACTGCAAAACTTGGGGCCTGGTCTTCTCGTAGGAGGTGGACGTTGTTGGTGGATGTTGGCTTTGTAGACGACTCCCAGAACAAGATGTGGCGGCTGTTGGTCCCTACGTGGATGCACCTCCTGGTGAGGTCTAGCAAGGCACCCTCGGACGTCAGCCATGACATGCCTAGAATCAAGTCGTGGTGGAGATCATCTACGAGTTGACATCGGACTCTACTTGAAAATTGATCAGTAAAGTGGACGTCCACGTCTACGAAGCCTAGAGTTTGCAGTGATTGGCTTCTTTTGGGCAGCTGGACTCTGGTAGAAGTGTTCTGCACCATTGCCGTCTCGATAAGGCCCGCTCGGATGAAGTTGTGGCTTGCACCGGAGTCTATCAGGGCCATCATCCTGACTGAGTTGATTTCTACGGAAATCTCGGGTGGTGGTCAGGAAGCAGCGGCTACCTGGAGGATGTTCAGCTGGGGCACCTTGGTCTTGGGACTTAGTGTTCGACGGTGCCCCCGTCGGAGTTTCCCTGGTTTGGACGTGGTGGTTGGTTTCTTGGTGGAGGTATGGGATGACCTCCTTGTTGCTGGCTGGATTGGCCGTTTTGGTTGCGGCCATTGTTGTTGTTGCGGTTGTTGTTGTTGTTGCCGTTGTTGCTGCCATGGTTGCGGTTATTTCCCCTGTTGCGCCATTCGTTGAGGGTCTCTGATTGTCTAGGGCGGTCGTGACGTGGTGGATATTGTGGTGGACGGTCCTGCTGTGGCTGTGGAGGACGGTCCGGCTTAGGAGCTGGTCTCTCTTGCTTTTGATTGGCAGGTGAGGGAGTAGAGAGTCTTATATCCATTTCCAGTTCGTCCACTGTCCGCCGTAGGTCTTCTTCCGTACGTGGTGGATTGCCCCTCAGGTATTTTCTAATTTCGGGGCGCAACTGGTCTATTATAATCTCACAGCGCTCCTCGTCTGTGGTGGCAGGTGCTACACGGTCAAACAGGGCCATCTTCTGGTTAATGAACTCTGCTGCTGCTTCTTGCCTCTGTTTGTGACCGTATAGCTTGGCTAGCAACTTCGCAAATCTCGATGAGTGGCTGAAGTGGTCCACTAGTCTCTTGAAGAACGTCGTGTGATCCAATTTGGGGTCTGTGTGTGTCTTCGCCCATGTGGCTGCCTCTCCTTCAAGTCCATGCTCCAGGAGGTATGCTGTCCAGTGTCTCGTTTCGATTGCCATGTCCAGTAGGTGATGAGTAGCTGAGGCGGCGAATTCTTCGGGGCTCTCGTGCTCTGCTCCGCTGAATTTCTTTAGGGCTGGCTTCCATCGTGGTGTGGGTGCAGGTGGTGCTGGAGGTTGTTCGATCTTCACTCCTTGTCCTTGAGCTAGGGCTAGTGCTGTCACGGCTTGTGTGAGAGCTGCTAACATCTGTCCTAGGTCTGCATTGCCTGACGTCGCAGGCTGTGGTGGAAGTTGAGTTGTCGTTTCCGTTGTGGAAGGTGCGAAAAGGCCTGACGTCGCAGGCGGTGAGGACTCTGTTGTCTCAGGGTGTGGTGATGTTCGATCTGTGAGTTGGGCGCCATGTCGGTAACTTGTATAACTCCCATCTCCGTCTGGAGAGAGAGAAGGCATGTTAACCGCTCTATCCGTCGCTTGGAAGGACCTAAGGGAATAAGGTTCTCTGTCGGTGGCCATAGTCACAGGCTATGGACACTTAGCTAGGGATTAAAATTGCCTTTTTAAAGAATAACACGATAAATAAAGTTTATTAAACAATATTCAAAATAGTTAGAAAGGATATAACGTAACTTATATTAAGAATCTGTAAGAAAAGGTATAATTATCTCCTGATCCGGAAATCTGGAGGATAATTATACTAATTAGTCTTAGAATAAGAATCTGAAAAGTAATACACGTTAGTTATTAACAATAAACCAATTTTCAGCAAAATTCAAATTAATAAGTATAGGAAATGTCACTTGTCAAAATTACTTGAAGTGGGAAGGAGTTGAGCTAGAGACTCGGGATAAGGACAGGGATGTCGGTTGTTATGCCAATCGGGATAATCAACAATAAAAAGGGGAAGAACTACACTGTAAAAATAATTAGAGTCAAAAATTCAATTATTTTTATGAAAGTTTTTCTAAGTCGATTGGACCTGTAGAAAATATTACAAGTTAATTTAAGTGGTGATAAATACGCATAAATAATATAAACCAAGTTAAATAACTGTAAATAACAACAAATATTAAAGTCAGAAAAATAATAATCAAAATTTTAACAGTGTACCAGAAAATAAAATATTAAAAATTCAAAGATAGAAATTACAAGTTTTAACAGTGTACTTGAAAGAGACAGAGAAAAGAAATAGCATACAAGTTATATATATCAAAGTATTAGATTCAAAGTTTAAATATAAGGTTTATAATTATCAAAGTATCAAAGTTAAAATTCAAATATAAAAGTTTAGCAGTGTACCTGAAAATTGTAAGTATCAAAGATATCAAAGTAAAAATTCAAATATAAAATTTTTGCAGTGTACCTGAAAATAAAAGGGAAAATAAAACACAGTTTATACGTTTATTTTGCAAGTATGAAATATATGTTAATAATATCCTGAAAGAGAAAATAAAACACTATGCGGGAAGTCTTTATTTAATCTCAATCTTTTTAAAAAAGGATATATTCACCGTCTGATGGCTAAGTCCCGTGAAGTAGGAACTTAGCTGAATCCTGTAAGAGAAATTTTCTTACACGACCTGTAAGCCTATCGAAATAATCAGATTTTGGACTAAGTCCAAAAACACAGATTAATTCGATGAAAAATGACGACGCTCTTAAGGGAATTTATTAGCAAATTCGACTAAGTCAAAAAGCACAGATAAATCCCTCAAAAATGGCCGCCGGAGGTTTGCAAACAAACCGTGGTTAAAGATGGGAACGTTAGGTTCCGGGTTTAAAGTTGAGCTGTGGAAATAAAACAAGAAACTCTAGGAACTTAATCAACCAGAGGATCTTAACATGCCTAGAAGGCTGGATCTGCGGACCAAACCTGACCAGATCTGATTTCCTGGCCGTCGTGCACTTCTTTTATGCAGAAAAAAGTAGGTCAATCGTAACGGTCGTTTTGGACCTTTTTACGATTGGACCGGCACGACGACCAATGCCCAATTTTCAGAATTATCATTGGCTGCAGCTCAGATGCCGTTCGACCAACGATAATTCAGAAAATGAGCAACAGACTTCTGAATTATGATTGGCTGCAATTACTGTTGCCATTTGACCAATCACAATTCAGCAGGCTGGGCGACACTCTTATCACCATATGGGATGTAAGGGCTTGTCAAAATATGGCCACTTATACATTCCCACGGTGCCTTACAGGGGGCCTTCGACCAGTCTATTCGAAGTACCCTATGCGTATCTTCCATCTTAGGTATTTCTTACACAGGAAATAAATGAAACTCGGTTTAGGAGGTGGGCAAGGCCCAGCCACAGAGTCTAAAATGTTCGTAGAACTGGAGCAGCGCCCCGACATCGGACTCCCAGGGTGCAGAGACCCTATTTGGGAGCCGAGACTCGACTGACCCGAGAGCTGAAAAATGTCCCATATTTATAAGTATATTAATATTTATATGGCATTTTCAGATCTCTCGGCCAATAGAAAAATATAAAGATGTTCAAAGGCGGGGCGATGCGCATCAGGGTGCGTATTAGTCCAAGACTAAGGCACCAGGATGACATCCCCCTCCCTTCGAAGACTCTATGGCTGGGAAGAAATTTATTTAAAACAACATATTTATACAAATACAATACAAAATACAATAAAATTACATTAGTATAGTACCAGAAATGTAACCCTAGACAAATATTTATGAAAATGTTGAAAAAAGTTTAAAAAAGTTTATAAAAAGTTATGAAACAAAAGTTTAAAAAAAGATTTATGAAAGTTTATGAAAATATTGAAAATAAAGTCTGTACCTCATTCACAACACTGCGCAGTAGCTTCCGGTGGTCATCTTCTTCTTCTGCAGGTACCGTCTACCATCACAGCACCTTCGACTTCAACGACTTTGTCCTCCTCTAGCTCATCAGTAACCCATAATCATTTGCCAGCCGGTTTCTCAGTAGGGGGTATGCCTGTGCCTACGTGGTGTATGTACCACATGCAGTAGGGCAGGGAGTGACTCCGCGGCTACTCCGGGGGCCTCAGTAGCTTCTGGGACTGGTGGCCTCGGTGACTTCTCGATCGCTGGAACCTCCGACACTGGACAGTGTCAGGAACTGCAAAATTGGTCGATGATACCATTAGCTGCTGCTGCTGTGAGAGCTTTAGCTGAGCTCGGTGGGAGCCTGGGTCGTAGGCTCGTGTGTTTTGTTGGGCGCCATATCACCATATGGGATGTAAGGGCTTGTCACAATATGGCCACTTATACATTCCCACGGTGCCTTACAGGGGGCCTTCGACCAGTCTATTCGAAGTACCCTCTGCGTATCTTCCATCTTAGGTATTTCTTACACAGGAAATAAATGAAACTCGGTTTAGGAGGTGGGCAAGGCCCAGCCACAGAGTCTAAAATGTTCGTAGAACTGGAGCAGCGCCCCGACATCGGACTTTGCAACTTGGTGCAAGTTTCCATGTTTATTAATTTGTCCAACTATTGCGCAATATGGTGTAATATTGCGTAGTTGGCCGGTACGCTCTTATTGTGGCATTATCTTGAAGAGACAATGCCATTGTGGTTTTATTTAGGTGGTGGAAATAAAACACATTCTTTCTAAGAAGAAAAAAACTCAGCTTCAGAGTCTTAGAAAGAAACAGAGCCCTTCGAGCAAAGTGCTCTAGGGAGCTACCCTACACGGGTAAAACCATGAGTTAGACACTACTATCACAACTCACTTGAGATCCGAAAAATGGCCCATATTTAAAGATAAATTAACTTTTATATGAAACTTTTTCAGTTCTCAACCAATCAAATTTAATTATATGTTCCAGAAGGAAGGGCGATGAACATCGAGATGCGTGATTGGTGGCATTTGATGACACTTTTGTCATCAGATGCCACCAATCACGCATCTCGATGTGCATCGCCCTTCCTTCTGGAACAAATAATTAAATTTAATTGATCGAGAAATGAAAAAGTTTCATATAAAAGTTAATTTATCTTTAAATATGGGACATTTTCGGATCTCGGGTCAGTCAAGACAGTCAAGTACAGTCAAGTGTTAGTGTGTGTTTTACCCGTGTAGGGTAGCTCCCTAGAGCACTTTGCTCGAAGGGCTTTGTTTCTTTCTAAGACTCTGAAGCTGAGTTTTTTTCTCCTTAGAAAGAATGTGTTTTATTTCCACCACCTAATAAAACCATAATGGCATTGTCTCTTCAAGATAATGCCACAATAAGAGCGTACCGGCCAACTACGCAATATTACACCATATTGCGCAATAGTTGGACAAATTAATAAACATGGAAACTTGCACCAAGTTGCAATCAGTTTTTCATACCTTTATTAATTACACCGGAGACGACATGGCGCCCAACCTTCAACGAACTCTACCACGACTCCGAGATGTTAGAGTTCTCATGCTCCGCGATCGAAAATCGCAAACAGTTCCAACACGATGCCTGCATCAAAACCACTCAAGAAAACAGCGGGGAGAAGCATCGGATGTTAGTACACCAAACTAACATGCCGATATCCACCTTCTGCAGCCCTGAAACCGTCGATGTGCCACATCTCCGACGAGCCAGCCTACTTGATGCTAAGTACCTGATGCAATGGATGTCTCCGCAGTAGCCAGTCACTGCCTGCCCTACCATTATGTGGTCCAGAGCACCACGGAGGCCCAGGCAAACTCGCCTACGACACACCGGCGACATGCAGATGGGAAATGTACAGCTAGAGAGGACGAAGCCGCCGTAGAACGAGAGCACGTCGTCGAGGATGGACCTGCAGATGCTGTCCACAACACCGATCACCGCCTGTGAGTGTTTTTGTGCAGTGTAAGTGTGCGCTACGCGAGTGTACGCGAGTGTAGTGTGTGTTAGAGGACTTGTAAGTAATTTGACAATATAGACATATTCATTTTGATATATTTCATCTTATATTTGATATATTTTATGCATTTTTTTTCTTTTCTACATGTGATTTGTAAAAAAAATTGTTTTCTTAAGTTTTTTAATAAAATCATCTTTTTTTATCAGCCTCAGAGTCTCCAAAGCAGGGGGGATGTCATCAGATGCCACCAATCACGCATCTCGATGTGCATCGCCCTTCCTTCTGGAACAAATAATTAAATTTAATTGGTCGAGAAATGAAAAAGTTTCATATAAAAGTTAATTTATCTTTAAATATGGGACATTTTCGGATCTCGGGTCAGTCAAGACAGTCAAGTGTTAGTGTGTGTTTTACCCGTGTAGGGTAGCTCCCTAGAGCACTTTGCTCGAAGGGCTCTGTTTCTTTCTAAGACTCTGAAGCTGAGTTTTTTTCTCCTTAGAAAGAATGTGTTTTATTTCCACCACCTAATAAAACCATAATGGCATTGTCTCTTCAAGATAATGCCACAATAAGAGCGTACCGGCCAACTACGCAATATTACACCATATTGCGCAATAGTTGGACAAATTAATAAACATGGAAACTTGCACCAAGTTGCAATCAGTTTTTCATACGTTTATTAATTACACCGGAGACGACACTTTGGAAAAGCCGATTTTCACTGTCGGACGGAAAAATCGGCGAGTACATTTTGTCGGACAATGTAAAAATAGTATTTTTTACGTTATTTTTGAACGATACAGAGAAAATCAGCAATCAAATTGTTATTACTAAATTTTTTGAAGTTGTTTTTTTGGCTTGTTAAGTTTGGTGGACTCACTTATGAAAACAACATATTTGTCCGACAAGATTTTTTTTGGATATTTCACGAAGTCGACTATTGTATTCATTAAACAGCAATACGCTATTAATAAATTTGATACATCATTTCAAAATGACCATATTTGGATAAGCTGGAGAGAAAAAGCACATGGTACAGAAAGTATTCCAAGAGATATTTGGGAGTCGAGGTCTTATGAAGCTATCCTGAAAATTGTAGCCTGTTATGTATGAGTGATACAGTTTATTGCCTGGCACCTAGACTAATAATAATAATATCATCTATTAATCATAAAATTTATTATTTGTTAGGGATATTAATATTTTTTAGATAGTAACATAAGCTTTTAAAATTCCAATTAGGTCCCAAAACTTCTGATATATTGTCAGTTATTGAGAGTTTGCGTCTTTCAATAATATATTTAAGACAATATGCATAGACTGGCTATCAGTAAACTCAAGTATAACAAAGCACTAGGTCCAGATATATTAACAGCAAAAATGCTCAAAGCCACCGAAGGAACCGGAATAAAATTGCTTCACTTGCTCTGTAGCACAATATGGGGGATACACGGAAACTCATCACCAATTACTACCATAAATACCATCGTACATAGACAAACTCATCACCGACATAAAAATATAGATCTTAAAATAGACCCCGAGAGATTGATAAACAATCCTACAACCCATGGCAGATATAGACCATAAAACTCTTGCAAATCATTAAGGTTTGGTAATTTGACAGAATAATCTAAATCTAGATGTATAACATTGCAAATCCAATTCATTGGTTTTTATTTGGGAATTTTGCAAAATTATATTGATAACTACTTTAACTATGCGAAAATAAAAATTTCTCTGGATTTGCCCTTATTCCTTCAACATGGATAGTGAACTGCTTATTGATTACGTTCTGAGCCAACGCGAACGAAAAATAATGATTATAATTAATGTAAAATTTTAATTGCGAAAGACTCTAAAATGGAATTGCCTTATGTGGACTTGTGCGATAAAAGGGGGAAAGACTTAATGTTATACAACTGGTGAGTAGATTCTATACCGTTTTTTTAGTTGTTTCGCACCGGTTTAAAAATAATTTGTGTTGCACAACGATTCTCAACAAAGTATTATTATGGTTGGCAGCCTTGAGAATTTACATTACTTAGCAAAAGCAGATACATAATACATGGATGGTACATTTCAATATGTTTTAATAAATGGGCATTATGTGTCTCTTATATTCTAAGTTCTTTCCGACAAATGCATGGAAACCTACGTCACGTTCTTTACTTAATTAATTCGTTGCTTCGAATAAATTGATATCATTTTAAGTCGATCAAGACTTGTGGCTGATTTTGATTAATAAGCCGTAGTTGCCGTTTGGCCATCTGCGAAGTGAATTGGGTATTTATTTCACTTGACTCTAAGTTGGTTTTGCAAAATCCAAAAACTTGGTTTGGTAACCACTTACAAGAGGGGAGATTTCAACCGCAAATTGTTGCACCACGTATTATAGAACTTATAGAACGAGTCAATTGTTTTGTCAACGATATCATGCTGATATCCCTAACCTGCCTTAATTTATGAAAATGGCCGATTTCATGGTAGAGAACTACATAACTCATGAGTCTTTTTCCCTTTAACTGTTTGGGCATCCCAGTCTAGCCATATACATTTCAACACAAAACCATGCGAATTTTTTTATTCACATTTTTCCAATTGCTTTTACCATTTTCATCCCAATATCCTTACTTTTCTATCTACGCTTCTACAGTAGCAAGCAATGGTGTACATAAAACGGCAGAGTTTACATTTACCTGTATATATATATATATATATATATATATATATATATATATATATATATATATATATATATATATATATATACAAACAACACAGTTTATTAAGGTTGTAGTCAGAAAATTGGCCGGGATGTTAATGAAACACTCTTATGACTTTTTGTCTAGCTTTCGGAATGGTTTTATTCCTTTTTCAAGACACTGTAATAAGAAAAAAATATAAATATTTATAAAATATCACAAATATTCAGTGCAACTTACTAGTCGTTGAGATTATTTGTAAAAGAATAGACACTCAACATTAATAACACACACATAAAATATAAAATAGTGGACAAAATACATTTTAAAATTCTTTAAAATTTAGGTACAGATAGTAAAAATTTTGTTTGTCATCTTTTGCTGGTATGTTTTAACTCTGGCACAGAGAGAACAAAAAGAAAAAATCCTATGATTAAAAAGTAATTAGGTGTACTTAATATTATATTTCTTTTTAAGAACTACTAGAGGCCCATCTTAGGTGATTTTAATTTTGAAACCTGTCTTAATGGTATGCAACATGTTATGCATAAAAGTGTGGGTACAGGTAGATATTCATTTTATTTTGGATGTTTTTCAAGTAGGTAACAATAAATGTTGCTTAGTTTATCTATGTCTGTATACTTTTTATTAATGCAAGAAGTACTAGATTTTATGGAACACATTTCCAAGAAAACACCTTTTAAATGGTTCTTTTCCTTTGCCAAAATACAGGAATCCTCGAAATTAAATTCATGTTTCAACATTAATACATGTTCTGTCAATGCACATGCATTTATTTTTTTGGTTTTTATATCGCTACGATGTGAGATCACCCTACTGTGAAAATTACGAGATGATTCTCCAATATATATTTTGTTATAATTATTACACGGTATAGAATAAACAACATTCCATGACTCCTGTATTGTGAAAGGATCTTTTGTTTTTGTGTATAACTTCGATACCGTTTTCACATTTTTGGTTGTAATTTTTACACTAACATTTTTGAAGATGTTCATTAGCTTCGGTGTCAAAACTGGAATGTAGAGTAGGCAACCATAAGTTATTTTAGATGGTATCACTGATGTGTTCTGTGTCAATGTCAATTATCGGACCTCATTGCTACGAAAATTTTGGTTGTCAGAAAAATGCAAAGGAAAAGGAGAACCGAAAATGAGTTTATTTAACAGTCCTATAGGATAGGAGTTCTCTTGTAATATAGATCTCAGCTTTTTTAGTCCCTTGTCTCTGAACTCGATGTGTGACAAGTTGATAACCCTAGTTTTCAGGGCCAAAACCATATTTGTTTTCATCTCTGATGGATGTTGAGAATTAAAGTTTATAAAACGGTTACTAAAACAAGGTTTACGATACCACTCCGTCCTTAGCATGCCATCATTGCCACGATGGATTAGCATGTCTAAAAAAGGAATCTTATTATCAGCCTCTCTCTCGACCGTAAAGTTTAGGTGTTCACATTGGGCGTTAAAGATGTTTAACACATCAGTTACTTTGTTTTCAGGGACCGATAAAATCAAATCATCAACATATCGTTTAATAAAAGGTATGTGAAAAGGTATCTTTTCTTTACACGTTGTTATAAGTTCATCCAAAACAAAGTTACATAGTATGGGGGATATTTTGCTGCCCATTGGAGTGCCAAAGATTTGTTTAAAAAAATTACCATTAAATAAAAAGATGTTAGAGTCAAATATAAATGTTAAAACTCTTATGAAATTATCTAAACTAATCTTGGTATGCGGAGAGATGCTGTTCCAGTTATTTTTGATGCTGTTAAGAATACCATCTAGTGGTAAGTTTGTAAACAGTGACACAACATCTAAACTAATCAGTATATAATTATTCGGAACTTTAACATGGTTAATGAAGTTACTAAACGTGAAAGAATCTTTAATATAGAATTCATTGGATTCGTTGTAGGCAATTGTGAGGATATCTGTAAGGTGTTTAGCAAGTTTACTATTAGGAGCATCAATGGAAGAGACAATAGGTCTAATTGAAATAGTGGGTTTGTGAACTTTAGGTAGTGTATAAAACCTGGGTGCAACTGCATTGTAAATTTTCAAGGATTTTGCAACTTCTGTTGTTATGGATTTGGAAGAAGCTAAATCTGACACCAGCTTGTTTGCCTTTTGTTGGAGGGTGCACACTGGACTGTTCTTAAGTTTGATGTAACTTTTTGTATCATTTAATAAACTATTACTTTTTTCAATGTAATCATTCTTATACATTGCCACTGTTACATTTCCCTTGTCACTCCTAACAATGTAAATTTCTGGATGTGATTTTAAAAATTGTTTACACTCATTGTATATTGTGTTTAAAAAATGTCCTTCTTTACTTGTTTTGTGTAAAAAGTTAGTGATAATATTAGTGCTTTGAGATCTCACAATGTCCTTCTGTTGAAGTTCTGAGAGAAGAGAAGACATTTTGAAATCTCTGGCACTAGAAAAATGGCAAAATTTTGAACCCAAAGACAAAAGTTTTTTGACATTATAAGGAAAAGTGATGTCAGTTAGATTTTTGAACCATTTTTCTTGAAATGTTATTTTTGAAAATTGATCTACTTTTATTTTGTTAAATTTTTTGATGTTGTTATTTCTAATTTGAAAAAAAAATTAAATACAATAAAGTTTTTTTTACAGTAGGGTGATCTCACATCGTAGCGATATAAAAACCAAAAAAATAAATGCATGTGCATTGACAGAACATGCATTAACGTTGAAACATGAATTTAATTTCGAGGATTCCTGTATTTTGGCAAAGGAAAAGAACCATTCAAAACGTGTTTTCTTGGGAATGTGTTCCATAAAATCTAGTACTTCTTGCATCAATAAAAAATCAGACATAGATAAACTGAGCAACATTTATTGTTACTTACTGGAAAAACATCCAAAATAAAATGAATATCTACCTGTACCCACACTAATTACACTTCTATGCATAACATGTTGCATACCATTAAGACAGGTTTAAAAATTCAAATCACCTAAGATTGGCCTCTAGTAGTTCTTAAAAAGAAATAAAATATTAAGTACACCTAATTACTTTTTAATCATAGGATTTTTTCTTTTTGTTCTCTATGTGCCAGAGTTAAAACACACCAGCAAAAGATGACCAACAAAATTTTTACTATCTGTACCTAAATTTTAAAGAATTTTAAAATGTATTTTGTCCACTATTTTATATTTTATGTGTGTGTTATTAATGCTGAGTGTCTATTCTTTTACAAATAATCTCAACGACTAGTAAGTTGCACTGAATATTTGTGATATTTTATAAATATTTACATTTTTTTTCTTATTACAGTGTCTTGAAAAAGGAATAAAACCATTCCGAAAGCTAGACAAAAAGTCATAAAAGTGTTTCATTAACATCCCGGCCAATTTTCTGACTGCAACCTCAATAAACTGTGTTGTTTGTTTATATTGACAGTCACTAATATCCAGTAATTCTTATATATATATATATATATATATATATATATATATATATATACAGATAACGACATTGTTTTGTTGACAATAGGAATTAAGATTTATTGTAATCCCATCTCTAGAGTATATTATAATGCCCTAAAACTAATTTTTTGGTTATTTTTTAGCCTTAATAGCAATATAAATAAATAAGTTAGTAAATAGGTCATATGCTTTATTGTCACTAAAGATTGTACAAATTTTATGGACAAAGCTTTTAACAATAAGAAAAGAAAGAAAAAAAAATCAGAATAAGAATCGTTTGTACCTACTTTTAAATAAAAAAACAATAGAATTCTTCCCAAACTTAAACATAAAAAATACTACCTAATTAAGAACCTACAAACTTCGTAAAATGTACCTTACAAAAAATAAAAGTTAGGAAAGCAGATTAATGAAATAAGGGCTTAAATATTCCACCTCCTTGTGCTAAACAGTAACCAGATCTGTCATACAGATTTCTCCTTTTATTTTGAAGTAGGGCTGGTATAATGCTTGCAGAGAAATGAAGTATTTTTATTCTTAATTCGACTATATTTTTGGGACCCTTTCAAACTGATGCCTACAAACTTTTTCTTTAAGAAAACCCCAAAAAAATAAATTGTTAGGCGCTAAGTCACATTATCTAGCGGGCCATTTAATTGTACCACGTGTATTTATCAGTCGATCAAGAAATGTTTGATTAAATCATCGAGCAAAAAGACATAAGAGGGAATCTAATCGTTATGAAAAGGCGACCAAAAAAGTGGCCTCTGATGGCGGACATATCCGGAAATGTGAATGCGCCAAATTTAAATTTTCCGACACTTATTAACAGTAGCTATAAAATAGTTTTCAGAATGTGTCTTAGACAAGAAAATTTTAATTAAATATTAACGATAACAGTCTAAAATGTGAAACAATTGTTAAAAAACTTCAATATAAATAAGATTTCATGTGACAGTTGGCACAAATAATAACATAACCCAACTAAATTTGATTTCTTAAACAAGGAAAGACTCTCTTTCCTTGTTTAATTTGGCCTCTCAAGATGGCACTTCCTGTCTAACAATATTTTTGCCCCCACTACCTTTACATTCCCTCTTTTGTCTTTTTGCTCGATGGATTAAATCAATAGTTACTTTAGAGTTGTGAGCCGATTACTTTCTATTACTATACTATCTAGCCGAAATTTCTATCGCAGAGTGCAAAAAAAAAATATGAGAAATGTAACGATGATGCCATCAACTTCCACTGAAGCTTATTTGCAATTTGCGAGAGGTATGTGTATTGATTTATATTTTTTTAACTTCTAACCTTAAAAACATTTTCAAAATTGTGTAGAATATTGTATTTTTTAGTTGTTTGTATCTAATAGTATGTTATTTAACAATTTTTAAAATACTAAGCTCTTGTTTATAATTTTTTATATCCATTTTGATTTTTTTTGTAATATGTAAGATAGTTCCTTATTGCAAAATTATTTTTTAGGTCCAGCCAATTAACAGCGAGGAAAAGCAGGGGCCAAGTACCAGCAGTAGTTCATGTGAAGAATTAGAAATCAGTAATTTTAATGAACAGGATATATCAATCATTAACGATGTGGGTAATAAAGAAGATTCTGATGATTTTTTTAAGGATAAAAATTTCAAACTTACCTACAGTGACATATCTTCATATGAAAGTTTAGATCAAAATCTAAGTGAACAGTCTACTTTGAATGCAGATATGTTTCTCGGGTCGTCCAAAAAAAGGAAAAAAGAAAAAATTTGAACAACAAGACAGAAAAGAAAGAAAAAAATAAAAACTAACAGCAATATGGAATATTACTCATCAAGAAGAAAATTAGTAAAATCAAGAGATACATGTGTTCATATGCCGCTAAATGCCATGAAAAATTTTCTGTTCAAACCCTTTAACAGTTTTTAGACCTTAATTGGCACTTAGCTGATAATAATCTACAAAATACATTTATATCAACATCCGTTAGAGAACATTCTGCACAGAGAAAAAATTTGCAGACCACAAATCCTGCAGCACTACAATTCTCAAGAAACTACTTTATAAATAAAGTAGTAGTTTGTAGAAATATGTATACCAATACATAGCAAGTGTCAACTAAACGCATAAATACTGCTCTTCAAAAAGTAAGAACTTTGACTACACTTGATAAGCGAGGAGTCCGCGGTGGGCACAACAAAATGTCAGCAGATGAAAAAATATTATATTTAACCATATAAACCAGTTTCCACGGTATGTATCTCATTATTGCAGAGCAAGTAAAGCGGACCAAGAATTTTTGCAAGAAGGAACTACTTTATCAATAATGTATAATCTTTACAAAGCTTTTTCTTCTTCATGTGCCGAGCATGATTATCGAGCGTTGGCTATCAAATTGGCTATAGTAATTTTGTTGACGGCAGCTCGGAAAAGAGATGCAGAGAATCTGTTAAACTAATCTCTCAGGTTTCTAAGTCATGACGTTTTTCTTCGAACTGGCCCTATTCTTCCGTCTACCTTGCCTTGTGTTATTAAATGGAGTATATTATATCTCTCTGGTTGGCGCATAACACGGCCAAAATATTCAAGTTTGCTATTTTTAACTGTTTTTACGACTTCCGTAACTTTTCCCATCCGATGCAAAACAGCTTCGTTACGAACTCTATCCACCCAACTTATTCGTAGGATTCTCTGATACAGCCAGGTTTACAAACCTTTACAAACCAAAAAGTGAAAATCCTGCGAGTCTCTCAACTTTTAAAAGAGTTAAAATACAAATTTTAAAAGAGTTGTTTTGAATGATTTTAACTTGCGACTAAAAATTCCAAAAAAAGACACATGCAATAAATATGATGCCTTTGAAATTAAGATATAGGGTATGAAAACCCTTACTATCTCAAGATAATAAAAAAGAGGATATTGTTAGACAACAGGAACTGCATTTAGAACAAGCTGAATTAGGAAGAAAACAAATGAACCTTAACTTATCCAAAGCAATAGAAGATGAACAAATACAAACTCTGACCTTTGATATAGAATAAACGCTGCCTTTACCTCGCATATCTTCAAATATTTTATTTTATAAACAACAGTTATGGGTCGTATTTATGCAGGTTAGCAAAAAAAATCCACTTTTCATTTATGGCTCGAAGGAAGGCAGGCCATGGAGCTCAAGAAGTAGCGTCTTGCTCAAGAAAATATATTTTCAGTAATGTTAGCGATAAAGTTGAGCACATTATTCTGTGGAGCGACTCTTGCGGAAGTCAAAACAGGTACTTTTAAATAGTACTTCTGTTAAAATGTCTTCTAGATTAATCACAGCATTTAAAAACAATCAGGTTGAGATTTTTAGTTCCAGGTCATACGTTTCTTCCAAATGATAGTGATTTTGGAGATATGAAATGTGCACTTAAAAGGCAACATAATATGTATATTTTCACCTGGGGAATATAGCAATATAATGAAAACTTGTAAAAAAAACAACCCAATATTGCAAATATTGGGTCGTATTGGTAACACAAGAAGATTTTTTGAGTACCGCAAAATTATAAAAACAAATCACCAACAGAAAAAATGTAAAACCAACGAGACAATAAGTTGGTTACAAACCAAAGAAATTAAATTGTGTAAAGATAAGCCTTATAGCATATTTTTTTAAACGACTTACCAAGACACTGACAATTATACAGAAGTAAGCATAAAAAAGGAAGGGAACCTTCTACTGGGTCACAGTTTGCCACGTATTTGGAACATTGTGGACTAAAGGAAAGCCAGTTTTGGATGCAAAACTTAAAGATATACAAAGTTATCTTCACTTAATACCCGTGGTAACTTAAGTTACCACGATTTCTATACAAATCTTATATCAGATAATATTATAATCGAGGATACAGACGGATTTAACGGAAATCCAGATTTCGAACCAGATGAAGATTGGTAATGTTATATTTAACAATAAAGAACCACGGTTTTTTTTACTTAGGAGTTAATTTTTTAGTTGATAATTTGATTATAGCAGTAATATCCATAAGTTTTAACGTATTTACTTTTGAGTCGTTTTTCATTATTTTTATATCAAAATAATTTCCTTAAATAAATAAAATATTTTTCTTGATTTTCTCAAAACTAAGTTAATGTCAGTTGGTTCCTTGTTGCATAACTGGGTCCAAATATTTGCACAAAATAAATTACACAGTTACACTGATTTCTATTACATAACCTATAAAGTTAAATGTCAGAAAACGAACTGCTGAGCTGCAAAACATTTGAGTGAATAAAGATGTGTCGGCGATTTCAGACATAATACCTTTATCCACTAGAATTCGAAAATCTAGTGTGACATATTGCTTTTTACCAGCTAATACCTTCCTATTTTTTTTTATTAGCTAAAAATAGATAATTTTGAAAATTTTAAATGGTTAAACAACTCTTCTTCTTCTTCTTCTCGTAGCACTATAACTCGGGGTGGGTTTTGGCTGACTGCACAACTTGCTTCCATCTTGAACAGTCGTCCATAATAGTTGGTTCAGTAGACAACCCCATTGTTCTTAGATCTGACCATACATTGTCTCTCCATCGCATTCGTGGACGTACTAAGGGCCTTTTTTCTGTGGAGGCTTCCTCCCATATTAACTTGGCAAGGCGGTTATTAGGGAATCTATGGACATGGCCAGCCCATCTTAGACGTTGAGATTTAATCTTTTGGACTATATCGCTCGCTCTATACATCTGCTTGACCTCAGCATTTGTTCTCATGCGGTATTGGTTGCTATTAATGTCGTGATAAGGCCTAAAAATTCTTCTGAGGATTTTCCTCTCAAACCATCTAAGTTGTCTTTTAGTTTCTTTGGTCAGGGTCCACGTCTCACATCCATACATGAGCACCGGTCTAATCACTGTTTTATATATTCTAATCTTTGATGTTCGTGTTAGGCTTTTAGATTTAATAGTATTGTGGAGGCTGTACATACATCTATTTGCTGCCTGAATTCTTCCTTTAATCTCTTCCGCGATATCGTAAAACTCTCCACTCTTTCAAAGTTATATGGGTCTATTGTCACATTTTGCCCTATTCTATCTCGTCCCTTTTGTCTGTTGATGCACATGTATTTGGTTTTCTCTTCGTTTACCCTTAAACCAGTTTTCTTTGCCTCTACCTCCAATTTATTAAAAGTCTCTTTCACATTGGTGACTGTGTGTTCCCACAATGTTAATGTCATCGGCGTATGCTAGTAGTAATTTTGGTCCATTTACTGTCAGTAATTCTGTTTTAAGGTGTGCTGCTCTTACTACTTTCTCCAGGATGATAATAAAGAGGAGAGGTGACAGCGCATCTCCTTATTTAAACAACTCATTAGAAGAAAAAAACCAATAAAACAGTATTTTTCAAAATAGTGACATATAACCTTTATCCAGTTATGTCTTCAATTAATCGAAGTTTATAATATTGGTAATAAAATTTGACCATTTAAAGTTTTTTCAGAACCGAATATTCTATAGATAAAAATATATTTTTTTTAAAACAGTTTAAATTTTTCCGTAACAACTTGCTTCTACAAGCAGTCAATTCATCATAATAATATTCAGAAAAGAGCTGTAGGAGTAGAAATATTTTGATCAAAATATTGCAGTTATATTTTAATTAAACTACTGAAAACAATAAACAGGCAAATTTCTTAATTAATTTTATAGGAAACTAACGAATGTCACGTCAAGTATCAAGTAAATTTGCCCTTGCGTAATCTTCTTCTTCTACAGCGTACTACAGTTTTCTCTTCTTGATATTCTTTATATTCTTGATTTTACTTCGGAAATCATTTTTAAATTACCATTTTCGAAAGCGAAACGTTAAAAACCCATTTTAAAGTACAATGTAGCTTATTCCCAGTAACAATAGAAAATTGACTTTGGTACAAAATAAAAAAAAATATATTTTATTTTAAGAACTTTATTAAAGCTTGTAACTTGTATTATATTAGGTCTTTACAACTAAAATTAAACTTTTAATAATATAAAATGTTAAAATTTTAATTTAAACTGTCATAGTATTCTAACCAAAAATCTGTGAACACATTTAGCGATTCTATTTAAAAAGTATTACCCCTACTGATATAAACTGAATGTTTGCGTGTTTATTACAGCGTTAGACAGGCCAGTGGAAATTCCAATTCAGATCCAAAGGACTGGAATTCATTGGTGCCCTTCGGGTTTACAGACCACTTTTGCGGCCCTTGGGCTCTCATGTTTGTCATGTACGACATTATTGCTTAATTTACTTAATTAGGTTACAGACACTAAATATACTAAATGTTATGGCATATGTGAAAGTTTATCATACAAGGTACATGTGAACTATAATATACATGAGTGGTATACTAATAAAACGATAATTTCTTCCTTTGTATCCGGTAAATCACTATTACCGAAAATATATTAAACAGGTAGCTGAAAAAGATATCAATTTTCAATTAAAGACAAAACTTTTAAGATATTTAAGGAATTTTTTTTAATAATAAAATAATATATTCGATAACAACACATGTGGTAAAGGCATATCGCACGGAACTACATCAGCGAACGAATAACATAAACGTAAAAAATCTCTAATAGACAGTCACTAGACGAGTCGTGTACTACCTATAAAGTATAGGTAAGTATATATATATATATATAGATATATATATATATATATATACATATATATATATATATATATATATATATATATAATTATATACATTTTTACTATCTGTACCTAAATTTTAAAATGTATTTTGTCCACTATTTTATATTTTATATGTGTGTTAATAATGTTGAGTGTCTATGCTTTTATAAATAATCTCAACGACTATGTCTTGAAAAAGGAATAAAACCATTCCGAAAGCTAGACAAAAAGTCATAAGAGTGTTTCATTAAAATCCCGGCCAATTTTCTGACTGCAACCCTAATAAACTTTGTTGTTTATTTATATTCACAGTCAATAATATCCAGTAATTCTTATATATATATATATATATATATATATATATATATATATATATATATATATATATATGTATATATATATATATATATACATATATATATGTATATCGCTACCTTAATTAGCAGAATTAATTAAATATATTATATTTGTATCCTTTAACTCAAATAGCTAATTGTATTTTTTTTTTTTAATTTATAGTTTTTTTACAGAGTTAAGAGTTTTGCACACACACTTTATCGTAGATAAGTGATTTTCCAACATTTCTTTGTTAAAATGGAAGAAAGAGTGATCCAGAAAACAAGTCTTTTTTTAAATTTATTAATACAAAAATATATTTTTAACCCAACAAATTTTACTTAAAGTTATAATACGAAATAAAAAACATAAATTTTACAACTACAGTGAAGTTTAATACAAACAAGGTGTTTAATCGTGAGGAATTGCAGCATTGATGGGATGAAAATCTGGTTCCAAAATGGATGTTAAGGATAGTAAATCAAGATACTTCCTATATTTAATCGATAGTCTTTTGGTGTAAAGACTTGAAAGATTGTGAAGTGTCGTTGGAATAATTAATTTGTCCTTTCTTTGGGGTGGATTTTCTATTCATCAGAAAAATTCAATTTAAATTGAATTGTTTCATTAAATATATACTATACTAAAGTAAATACTTCAATGTACGTATATCGACAACTCGGGGAGATCCACTAAGTTTGCCTGGCCTAATGCTATTATAAAATAAACGACTATCAAAATTTTTATAATATTTGTAATCCAAATATTTCACTGTATATGGAGAAGGGAATTCTCTGGCCTCTTTACAGGTTGTTATATAATCTGCTGGTACACGAACTGTTTTATTTTTTAACTTCCGTTCAATGCAGGAGTGCATTGAGTCGGCCTCCATTTGTGTGTGACCAACTTCTAAGAACTTTTGTTCAATTATTACATTGTTCGTAGATGCAATATGAAGAAGCGCATTGGCTAGTGTACAGCAACGTATCTGGTTTGAACAGCCGTCGCTGTACAAAACAATTTTTTCCTTAATTGACAGTAGGTTTGACGAATTGTGCTTCTTTCGGCGTCTCAATTCATCAAAGCCGTTGAAAAGTCCTTGCTGCGATTTGTAAACCTTGAATCGGATACTGAACTACCTACGAGACTAAAATTTATCAAAAAATTCCTATGACATGGCGACCTTTAAAAACGGTGCGAAATGTAGATGAACTCCATTTTGAAAGTAGTGAATTACTTCCAACCAACATATTGCAGCTCAATGCTCCTTAAAAATTGCTTTTTTTTGACACCAGATTTTATAATTGAGGTATTTAGACAAACTTGTATGTATAGCGCTCAAACAAATCCACAAAAGCCAATTACAACATGTCCTGTAGAAATTTAAAATTTTATTGGGAAAGTTCTGTGGATGTCTTTATTAAGATAACCTACTACAAGATGATATTGGGCTTCGACAAAAAGAATTCCACAAATTGCAGACAGATATGTATATATATTATATACATATATAGATCGAAAATTTTAGTAATAATTTAGAAAATACCAGAGTCTTGACAAAATATCGCTCCTGATTAAATAAACAAAAAGATCGTGTTTCTAGATACCTTTAAAAAAACAATTATCTTCTGACGAACAAGTTATATTGTTCATAGGACGTAATAGTATTAACACCATCAAAAAAAAACTTACAAATGGGGCACCAAGATGTAGGTTCAGTCAGGAATCTCAGGACTTTCATTTAATTTTAAAATTTTGGCTGGAAAGGACGGTTACACAGAATTACCGAATGTTGTAGTTTGATTGACCAGAGAAAGACCATACAAAAAATACCGCAAACTCTTTTACATATATTTTTTTTAAGAATACCACTGGTATTTGTACAAATCGAATTCTGAATTATAAATGTTGACAAAAAAAAAAGAAATTAAAAAATTACTAGGAGAAAACATTCAGGAACACTCTAGTACTTATGAGAATACTGCCATACATATAGTCTATTGGTGTGACAACAATATTGTATCTTGACTGTCAGATTATTGTGGAACAAAACCATCAGCCGAAGTGGAAAGATTCTTTCGCAACAAAATAACCAGGAGAGAAATTGATTGCCCACACATTGTACAATAACATAACAGGCACATGGGCGGTGTGGATTTACAAGATTTCTTATTAGGATTAAATCTAATTAAAAGCAAAAGCAAAAAATGCTATCACTGTATTTTTATCATGAGCTAGATGTAGCAGTAGTCAGTGCTAAGCTATTACAGAGTGAATTATTACATTAAATTAAAATAACTTAAGAGATTATACCAGTGCTAAGTTTCAAAAAGGTCTTGCATTATTAAATATATGAATATGTACAAATAGATAAGATGGACCAAACTGGACCATAAACAGGGAAAGATGTAAGTGCATTTATATTTTCATTCTAAAAGTGGTTACTGTTTTAAGAAGTTTCACAATTTGGAATAATTTGTTACTGACAATACATCGATCTAATGTGTATGACAATTGGTTCTAATAAAATGTTTTATAGATAATGTACCCAGATGGGCACATATTTTTTTTTAACAACCGGATTACTTAAAAAAAAATTAAAACGATAAATTTTACATACATCTATTTAGAGAAATATATTATAATATATTTGATTTTATTTTGTCAAAAAATAAAATAAAATAAATTCATTCACTAGACGGTTAAGAAGTAAGAAAACGACACGGATATTACATGGGAGCGCATAAAATCACGATAATATGTTATGACGATGATGCAGTACTAATTGCTGATAACGAAGATAACCTACAAAGGCAGCTCCACACCTTCAATACCACAGCAAACAAACTTAATATGAGAATATCAGTAAAAAAAACTAAATGTATAGTGATCAGTAAAGAGCCGCGTAGATGCAAACTAGAAATAGACGCAAAATTGTAGAACAAGTAATGAAATTCAATTACCTAGGAGTAGAGATCACTAGTGACAGGGATATTAGAGAAACAAATATCTGACCACGGAAAGCAAAATGAAAGTCTACAAGACAACAGTAAGACCAATCCTAACATATGCAGCGGAGACAAGGAATGATACAAGAAACACGAGACAACATATCAACAATATAGACATGAAGGTATTAATATCAATAGCAGCCATATCATTAAGAGACAGACAAACCAACAGAAGTATACGCGAACAATGCAAAATTCAAAATATTAACAGGTGGATAAAAACAAAAAAAAAACTGGAACAAACATGTAACCGAAGAGCATATTGCTCGTATATTTCTCTATTGTACCTAATTCGCCAGTTGTTGTTTTCACTTATTGGGCCCAGGATCCTACGTAATATTTTTCTTTCAAACACATCTAATGCATTGGCAGATTTCTGTGTCACCACCCATGTTTCGCAACCATAACTTACTATGGGCCTGATTATTGTTTTATAGACCCGGAGTTTTGTTTTCCGGTGTACGTCTCGCGATTTGAATATGTGGCCCATCGCGAAATAGGCTTTATTTGCCAGCACAAGCCTTCTATTTATTTCCGGTTCTTCTTCATTGGTTGCGACCAGATCCATTCCTAGGTATGTGAATCTATTTACATGTTCTATATCGTCAATAAAGTGTTGTTGCACCGGTCTATTTGATCTGGTTTGTATGAGTAGTTTTGTTTTATTTGTATTTATTGCTAGCCCTACTGCTGCTGCACTCTGTTTCAACTCAACGTAAGTTTCTTCCGCTGCATTCATTGTTCTGCTCATTATGTTTATGTCATCTGCGTATGCTGCTAATTGGGTAGACTTGTTTGTAAGTATGTTATTTCCGCTCACCGTCAACCGTCTAATTACATATTCCAGAACAAGATTAAAGAGCGTTGGAGCTAGTCCGTCGCCTTGTTTCAGTCCTTGCGTTATCGTAAACGCATCAGTGATCTGTCCCTGAATACATACCTGTGCTTCTGTTTCTGTCATTGTCATTTGCACTAGTCGTATTAATTTTGATGGTATGCCAAATTCTTTCAGTATATTAGGTAGAATTGTTCTATCTATTAAATCATAGGCTTGTTTAAAATCTACAAAGAGATTGTAAACGTCCATGTCATATTCCCATGCTTTGGCTAGTATTTGTTTAACTGTAAATAGTTGGTCAATGGTAGATCTATTTTGCCTAAACCCTGCTTGATATTCCCCGATGATTTTTTCCGTGAGAGGTTGTAGTCTTTGATTAATGATGTTTGTGAGTATTTTGTATCCCGAACAAAGTAAAGAGATGCCTCTATAATTCTGACACAACAGTTTGTCTCCTTTTTTATGAATAGGGCAGATTATACTTTTCTTCCATTGTTGGGGAATTTCTTCTTCTATCCATATCTCTCGTATTAGCTGGTACATCTGTTGTGTCAAATTCCTTCCTCCTTGCTTAAGTAGTTCTGCCAGTATTTTATCTATTCCCGGTGCTTTTTGGCTTTTTTGTATGTGGATTGCCGTTTAGACCTCCTCTAGCGTTGGGGGTCTAGTTAATTCATTTTCTTCTCCATCTTTCCCCAGTTCTTGTTGTTGTACCTCCTGTCGTGCCTGCTGCTGCCACTGTTGTTGTAATGGTAGTTGTGTCCCTTTGTTTAGTAATTCCTTAAAATATGTCATCCAGGTTCTCTTAATTTCGTCCATATCGCTAATGATTTCACCTTTCTTATTTTTGCAGAGGCTAGTCCTCGGTTTGTATCCTTGTCTTAGATGTTTGATAAATTGGTATGCGCTACGTGTTTCGTTTTCCTTAAACTCTCTCTCTATGTTTAGTATCCGTTGGTTTTCATACTTTCTCTTTTTCTGCCTGCACAGTTTATCTGCTCTTCGTCTTTTGTTCTCATGTTCTGTTTTTCTCTCTCTAGTACGTCTGAGTATGTAATTTTTATGCGCTTCATTTCTTTCCTGTATAGCTTGTTTGCATTCTTCATCGAACCATGTTTCTTCTCTCCGTTGTGTCTTTGTTCCTAAGACTTCTTTCGCTGTGTTGAGTATGATACTGCTTATTGTGTTCCATTGGTTTTCTATTGTGGAGTCTGCTTTGTTTTCTTCTAGTAATTTTTCATCCACTGTTCTCTCAAATCTTTCTTGTACCTCAGAGACTTTTAGGTTGTCTAAGTTTAGTTTTTCTTGTTTTGTATATTTTTCCTTTACCTGTCGACTGATTTTGCATCTAAACCGTGCCTGTACTAGCAGATGGTCTGAGTCACAGCTTGCACCACGTCTGCTTTTTACATCTAATATACTCGTCGCCATTCTTTTTTCAGCCAGTATATGGTCTATTTGATTGATCGTATTTCCGTCAGGAGATATCCAGGTGCCCTTATGTATGTTCCGATGTGGGAAGCATGTCGAACTGATAATCATATTCTTTCCAGCTGCGAAATCTATTAGAAACTGACCATTCTCATTTGTGTCTCTATGCAAACTATGTTTCCCTATTACCCCTGTGTATGTCGTTTCTTGGTATTGAGTCATAGATTCGTTCTAAATCTTGATAAAAGGCTACCTTAGTGTCTTCTTCCTGTTCATTTGTGGGACAGTGTACATTTATAAGGGTTATGTTAAAGAAATGCGTTTTTATCCTAAGCTTGCAGATTCTTTCATTGATGGCTTGAAAGTCTGTTATCAGGTGCTTCATTTTATTATCTACGATAAAGGCTACTCCAAATTCTTTATTTCCTTCATCTTTACCGCTATACAGTATAGTGTGTGTTTTAGTGTCCCGGATACCTTTTCCCAACCATTTAGTCTCTTGTACTGCAGTGATTCCTATTTTATATCTTTTCAGTTCGTGTAGAAGGATCCTCTGTGCTCCTGGTCTATTTAGCGTTCTGACATTCCATGTTCCCAGCGTAAATTCCATATTCCGTTGCCAGAGTCGTCGTCTTGATATCCGTCTATTCCGAGGCCTATCTGAAGGTTTCGTAGTAGTACTTTTTTACAAGAATAGGTTACTGGCCTATCGCCCAACCCCCTTTTCGGAGGACCATTTCTCCCTTCCTCGTCAGCCCTGACCCTACTTTCCATTGGGGTTGGTTACCCAATCTCCGGTAAGGTTGCTCAGGTTTGCCGGGGTTCACCCGTGTGATTGAGCCACACTTCTTGGAGGTGAGGATAGGAATTGAGTAGGAGTGGCTAGAGGTGTTATCAGGAAGCAACACCTTGTATTGCGCATCACTACTCCTTAGAACCCCTTAAATTTTTAGCTAGTTCGTTACAATGGACTTTACATATTGAAAAAAAAATAAAATGATGCACTTAACTTATGAAAATTATCTTACAAATAACACAAGTCGTTTTTTTATTTACGAAGGCTTCTTATTCTACGATGTTTAACTGAATGTCCGGGCCTTCTATCCAAATAACCATGTGGCAAATAAAAGTTTTGTTTTTTGATATTATATTTATATAACAGCGCTACAGGCCTTGCAGGCCTCTGACTTCAAAAAACTTGAATATCACTTTTTTTTTGGTCCCCTGTTTTCTCCCTTCAATCTCTCACGCCTATTTCTGACAAGTTTTGCTTTACTGGTTTCAACCATTTCTTCTTTGAACGTTCTCTACTTTTTCTCCATTTTTCCCACCTTCAGTATTGTTTTTACAATAAATAAACGGCAAACGAAGCACAATTCATCAAACTTCCTGTATATGAATTGGTCTCAACAGACTGTTATAACGTTATATCTGTATACCCTTCGCCTTTAGACAGTCAGGTAGATACAAACTCATACACGGAAATTCAGCGAATGCGTCCTGCTATTTTTACTATGCTAGTGTAAGCTGCAAAAAGCGCAACCTATTTTGGTAGCCTTAAACGAAAACGGCTGTCATTTTCCGTCTTTTTTAGGTAAACGTAATGTGTAAAAGTTTTTCAAATTTCAGCAAAATGTTTGCTAAGTCTTGGATGAAAAAAGACGCTAAATATATAAAAATAAACGGCGAACAGAGCTCAATTCGTCAAACTTTTCGTGTATGAATTGGTATCAATATACTGTTATAACGTTATTTCTGTATGCCTTACGTCTTTAGACAGTCGGCCGAACATTGAGTTAGAACATCGTAGCATAAGAAGCCTTCGTCAAAAAAAATGTTTTCACACGACTTGTGTTATTTGCAAAATTATTTTCATAAGTTTTGTGCATCATTTTATGTTTCTTCTTAATATATAACGTCTATAATTATAAAGCGACTTAAAACCGCATCTTCCCCAAAATGCCTCAAGTTGATCATCCATAATGCCATACTCGCTAATTGTGTAGGCAATCATTTTTTACTAAACTTGTAAACAGTTGTCTTATAGGCGCTAGCTTATCAGGTAATTTTCTTTTGTCTCGAGTTTCTTAATTATCAAATCTAAGATGTCTTAATAAAAATACTTAGTTAGACATAGTTAACCAAAACATTTCAACCCCGCTGCCATTTTGCTTCCACAACTCTTCTGTGTTTAACCGATTACTTTTCACCCAGCTAACTAGAGCAATCCTAGTAAAGCTCTTATTTTGATTACATCAGTATTTTTAGCAGAAATGGCTCTGTTATACACCTCTTTTATTTGATCTATATATTTTTGTTCGTACTTTTAACAATAATGTTGAAAATATCTTCGGAAAAACAATCAATTATGGATTTGGCATTTTTGCCATATGCTTTTATACCAGGTAAGTGAAAAACTTTATTAAATTGGCGAGTTTTTACCGTTTGCACTGGACAGTGTTTTTTCCAGACTGCTCCATCTTTGCATATAAAAGTAGCAATCCATGGAACTTTTGCTGGTATTACATCCACTTCGCAATCATCGCCATCACTCTCTTGTTTAGTATCTAAATCTGAAAGATGTTTCTTTATGGTGTCTAGTTCATCCTCTGATTCAATGTCATCAAAATGTTGTTCTGTGTGAGTTTCTACTTCCTCAAGCAACTGAAGTAGACGACTTTGCTCTGTTTGCACATAACTCATTGTGCTAAAAATAATAAATTTAACTAAGGAAAATATAAAATAATACATGTTTACATAATATAATACATAATATCAGCAAAATTACTCACCACTTGTAAAATAAATCCCCAGAAACGAAAATAAAATAAGTCACTTGAGTTACTTAAGTGTTGACGCCAAGTCTAATGAACCAAAATAGGCTATAACCATGGTACAATGAATACTAGGTATGATATTGCGCATGACATTTGACAGCTGGCCCAGGAGTGTGACGTAGTCAAGACTGCTCGAATCCATTATTACAGCTTAACATACACATTAATTTTGAAATTACGGTCAAAAAATGATCGATTTTTTTTTAATGTTTTGTTTTGGTTATAATTGAATAAAAAATATATTTTCAGTAGCGTAAAATCTTTACTTTTCCCGGGGGTTCAGGCTAATTATTTATTTTTGTTTTCATACATATACTAATAATATGTAAATAGTGGTGGATTTGCGTATTTTGATTCACTCTCACTCATTTCCAAGCAGTTTTTTTGAAATAAAAACAAAATAGATTACAATAAAAAAATCTTATTTATAATTATTCAATATGGTATTTTAGATTTATTTTTTTTATATTTAGTAAAATAAAAAATATACACATCACTATAATCCACCGATTATTACATGCAAAATTTACTTACCAAACAATATAATAATATGAAAATAAGGCACAAATTAGTTCAAACGCAAAACACAATGAATATCGACTTTAGGCGACTTTACACCGGCAAGACAGAATGTTTGTATAAAAACAAAAGTTCGACAATAATATCGGTTATCAATGGGGACGACTGCAAATTGCAAGTTATGAGATAATAAATATATTTTAAAGTAACTCAATACTGATTGAGTCATATATTTTATAATACATAGAAAAATAATTTAGATATATGCTTACATATGTCTCTTTATACAAATATCCACTTCGCAAGCGCTTAAAAAATTTGATTGGTAAAATGTTGAATACCATGATGAATACTTTACTTCACCACTGTCTGATGTTCATGGTTTGAAAATCTTTCTCTATATCCTCTATCCACCTTTTATTGGGCCTACCTCTTGTCCTATTTGCTTGGGGTTTTAATCTCTGGATTACTTGTACAGCTCGATTATCTGGCATTCTTTTACGATATCTGCGCTCTGCAGTAATTTATTCAGCTCTGCATTAATTTATTTTTAATCTTCATGAACCATCGCTATTTTTGAATGTTTGTTATGTGTTAAAAATAGGTGCTTTTAAAAACATTTGGATAAACTGAGTGATGTGCATAGTTATGCAACTAGAAAAAACTCCATTATAATATCTTTCATTTTGTAGATTAACGAATACCCAGAATTCATATGAATGTATCAGTTTAAAGCTTTTTAACATGTCACTCTAAAATTGTTGTTATTTTTTTAGACAGCAACCTTAAATGGTTCGATTTGTTATATATGTAATATCGATTTGTTAAGTAAGAAACTAGCCTCAGCCTGCTATGCAATTTGCAATGAGATCTGTTTTGGAGGAAATCAATTTAGCATCTTTCAAAATAAAAATAACATATTTTTCTTTGTTAAATCATGTTATCATTATTAAAATAAGTATATAATGTTATCATTATTAAACAATACCAAGATAATTTTATGTGTGAAAATTACAAAAGATGTCATTTAAAATATTGTGCAATATTGTGTGACCTCACTACTAGACTCATATTCGTATATAAACTTATAAATTTTGTGTACCTTCATTACCACTTTTTTGTATCATTTTAAACATCTGAAATATCAAAGTCTGGAGTATAAGTTGAATAACCTGTACCTACGTGTAATAAAAGATAATTAAAACTTGTTTTATAAAGGATATCTATGTTAATATTATATGATAATTTTATCATCTCTTTATAATTACTATAATTAAATTAGCCAAATTATATAAAAACACTTAAAATTAAAAGTCTTTCCTATACAACTACATTCAAATGTTGCGTGAAGAAGCAGACTTGACTACGTCATGCGCGACGCGAACCGATTTTGGAATATTATGTATCATACCTTGTGTTCATTTTACCATGGGCTATAACAATAAAGATAAAAATCCGGCAAAAGTTCTCGGCTCGACGGTCGATGTCGATGCAATAACAAATATTAGTTAGGTACAAAGAGCACGAAGTTCATAGTTTAAACTCCACTCCTTGTATACCGTCTAGTACGACGCTTGGGCCTGAAAGACTTGGCGCCACCACTGCAGGGTTAATCACGTTTTGTATTTTGAGAACAATTTCCGTAAAGTTAAATTGTGGATTATTAATAATAAAAATAGTAAATAATACATCTCTGTTTTCAGTTAAATTTTCAATCTGCTCACAAGAGGCTTAAATAATGTTAGAAAAATGCAATAATTTTGATGAGGACTCTTAATAAATATGTTAATGAGAATTCAATTTAAAATTAGTTCTAAAAACGATTCGGTTTTCCTTATATTGGTGTAGTATCTTTCAGCCTGTATTTACTAAAAAATACTGTGAGTAAACTCGTCCTATACGGGCCCAATCTATCGCTAAAAAATTGTTTTCATTAGTTCTGCACGCATTGCATGGTCCACATGCACAGGTCCCACCGTATACTGCTTTTGCACTATTTATCAAACTGTAAACTGGGTTAATTGAATTTTACGACGCTAGATGAAATAATAATAAGCGGATATTGACCAATTATACCGACTTAATTGGAGTTGTCAGCAGCCGATATCGTTTAGAGTAATTAGATTTTTGTAGAGTCAATTAAAAATAATAATACATTTTTTAGGCCAACGAATGTTGTGTCGTGATGACTTCTTGTACCGGGAAGAGATATTTCTAAACGAAGTTGAGTTTGACACATTACAGTGATAAAAAATATGAATTAAAAAACGCAATAATATTAATTGCTGTTTACGGAACTGTCTCAAATATGGGACATTATTAAAAATTTGTTAACAAATTGATATTTTATGATTAGTAGTACATAATAAATATATAATTTTAATCTAAATTAATTAGTTTTTTTTTTATTTAACACTTATACCACATCAACCACGCAGGGTTATTAGTGTGATGACAAACACAATAGTTTTAATACGATTATGTACATTAAACAGTATTATACAATTTTATATCTTTTAAATAACTTAATACATTTAAATTTTTATCTGTCAAGATGGATTTGAGGTCGTCTGGAATTCCATGCATTCTTCTTTGATTTTGGAAACATGGGCAGTCAAGTAGGAAGTGTTTCACTGTCAATGAAGTGAAGCAGTTATTGCAAATTGGCGGTGGATCTTTAGTGATTAAAAATTTGTGTGTGACAGCAGTATGACCAATTCTTAAACGGTTTATAATTACTTGATCTCGTCTACTTGTGGGGTTATTTAAAGAGCTGTTCACCTTTGGGCATATTGGGTTCAATTTGGTTACTGAATGTTCCCAGTAATTTTGCCAAATGTTACTGCAATGATCTTTAATCAGATGTTTCATGTCACAATAAGGATATTTTGTCATTTTTGTAGTATCTTCTAAGTTGATACGGCTTGTAGTTGCTAGTTGATCTGCTTTTTCATTTCCCCAGATTCCAGTATGCGATGGTACCCAAATGAAAGCTATGTCCTTTCCCATGGAATGAAGTGTTTCTAATTCATTTTTTATTGCTTGCATAATGGGATTTGTTGTATAAATTTGCTTTAATTTCAATAACGCATTAAGCGAATCTGTAATGATGACGCACTTCATATTGTTACTCGTTTTGAAAAAAGTTAAGGCTTTTAATATAGCTGTGGTTTCACCTGTGAGTATACTACAATTTGTAGGTAAGTGTATGCTGTAGAAGTTTTCTTCATCAGAATAGTAAGCAGCAGCATGTCTATGTTGGGTTTTAGAGGCGTCGGTAAAGATTTGTAAGTAGTTGGGGAAATTTGATATCGAGAAGTTTGTATATGATTTGGGATACTTTCTTAGTGTTAGGTCAATGGTAAGTAGGGGTTGTCCATGGAGGAGATATTGCATTTGTCTATAGCAATAGACTTAGTTGATCCATGTTAAAATTTTTATTCTTTCTATTAGAGGAATACAGTTTGTTGCCTTTTTAAAAGAGAAGATGCCAGGATGGAAAATTTGAGAGAAAAGAGGATGTTGTTTTTGAATTGAAATTTTGGCAATATAGTTTAGTGATAATTATTGTCGCCTTATGTTTAGAGGTGGCTCTTTAGCTAGAACTTGTAAACTACTAGTGGGACTAGTTCTAAATGCACCAAGTGCTAATCTCAAAGCTGCAGATTGAATACCGTTAAGCTTTTTTAAGGTAGTTTTGCTTGCAGAACTATAACAAATGCAACCAAAATCCAGTTTACTCCTAATGAGTGATTTATATAAGTTTATTAATAATTTAGTATCTGCGCCCCAAACTTTATTAGACATAATTTTGAGTATATTTAAGCTAGATTGGCAGGAATGTTGTAGATTATTAATATGCAAGTTCCAATTTAAGGTTCTGGTAAAAGTTAAACCTAGAAAATTAACTTCTTCTGATTGTTTTTATGCTAAATTATTTAAAGTTAGGTAAGTTGAATACCGAGATCTATTTTTATTAAAAATTATGTAGTGTGTTTTTTCTGTAGAGAAGTTAAACCCAGTTTTTAACGTCCAATTTTCAATCCGAGTTAAAAAATTGTGTAAAATTTTAGTTGCCGATTTTATATTGTTTGATTTAGTATAAACGACGATGTCGTCAGCATAAAGACTGGCTTTAATTGGTGCTCTAATTTCATAAATAACACTATTAATAGCTATTAAGAATAATGTTGGATTTATGATGGAACCTTGAGGGATTCCATTATCTAATGTTCTTGTTGAGCTTTTAAGGCCATGTATCCTAATTTCTATTGATCTATTATTTAAAAAATTGTTTACAAATGCTAGTATGTTACCTTGAATCCCGTTATCGCTTAGATTTTTCAAAATGCAGTGTCTCCAAGTTCTCTCAAAAGCTTGGCTTATGTCAAAAAAAATAGAAATCAGTTTTTGGTTGTTTGCAAAAGGTTCATTAATTGAGGTTTGTAAAGCAACATGGTTATCTGACGTCGATCTACCTCTTCGAAAGCCACTTTGATAAGGGGAAAGGAGATTACTATTTTCCAGGTGCCATACTAGACGAAGGTTTAAAATTTTTTCCAGGATTTTACACATACTACAGGTTAGCGAGATGGGGCGGTAAGAAGTGGGCTTATCTTTAGGTTTGTTGGGCTTGATGATGATAATTATTACAGCCTGGGACCAAAGATCAAGAAATTTATGTTTTAGAAAACAAGTATTAAATGAATCTAGTAAAACTAGTTTAGCTGTAAATGGCAAGTTTTTTATAAATATTGGTGGTATTTCATCTGGTCCAGCCGAGGCGTTTTTTAAATCAAAAATAGCAAATTCTAATTCTTGAAGAGTTATAGCGATGTTTAAAGGATCATTGGTATCGTTTATGGTGATAATAGAGGATTCTATAGTTTCCTTGTGCGTTAACATTTCCTGAGGTATATCAGTACTGGTTGTCTATTACAGAGTTAAGTTTTACCGATATTAGTTAAGGCAGCTTCCGTTATGATATTATTTAAGGATCTAATGTCAGAGTTTATGTCACTGCTTAATTGGAAATTTTCAATTTTCATTTGGATGTCGATCTGATAGGAGTTCCAGTTTGCATTCTTTATTTTCCAAGATTGATATATTGGGAATTTAGAAGATTGAGATTTATTAAGTGTTACATGAATGGGGAAATGATCACTGTCGTGTAGTGATTCTAAAGTATTCCATAAGAGATAAGTTGACAATGATTGGCTACATAATGTCAAATCTATGGCGGAAAATGAGCCGTTGTAAGAGTTAAATCTGGTCGATTTTCCATTATTAAGTAGTATTAAGTCTGAGGAATCAATGAAATGATTTAATAAATTACCGAATTTGTCAGTTTTATGACTTCCCCATGCCGGATGATGGCAATTAATATCACCTAAAATTATTTTTGGGTTTGGAATTTTTTTTTTTTTTTTTTTTTTTATTTAATTTAACGTGCTTGTGACAGCTTCGGCCATTAGCACGAGGCACTGTGGATACAATTATAAAGGTACAATTACATATTATATACTATAGTTTTATACTATTTAATAAGTTTTCTAGCTTCAGGAACTGGATAGCTGTGATGACTTGGCTCTGGTTCGATAATATATCTTTGATGTCGCCTTCCATGCCCAGTTCTTGGCGTCGTTTATTGTAGTGAGGGCAGTCCACAAGGATGTGTAGAACGCTTAGTGGAGATTGGCAATAGTGACAGATTGGCTTAGGTGCAGAATTCATTAGGTGACCATGTGTACATCTGGTGTGACCAATACGCAATCTTCTAGCAACAACCATCTCATTTCTAGTTATACCAGGGATAACGAACCGCTCAATCGTCTGATCTATTTGGTGTAAAAATGTAGTGGATTGGTTCCAATGATTCTGCCAGTAATTTCGTACGAGTTTCTTTATACTAGTTTTTAGGTCACTGGCAATTTGTATATTACGTGGTGTACAATTGGATACAGCAGCTTCTTTGGCAAAGCGATCGGCGTTGTCGTTACCTATAATCCCGATGTGGGAGGGAATCCATATGATAGTGATATGGATGTCGTGGATGATAAGATTTTGGTAAATATCATGGATTTTTTCTACAAGAAGGTGATTAGTAAATAGATTATTGATGGACTGGATAGAGGCAACGGAGTCTGTACAGATGGCAATATGTTGATTGGGTGCTGTACAGAGTTTGAAGGCTTGGTAAATAGCATACAGTTCACCAGTGTGAACGCTGCATGTGGCAGGTATTTGACATGAACTAACGACTGTTTCCGTAGTGGTAACCGCACAACCAACCCCCGTTTCGCTCTTTGATGTGTCAGTGTAGAGTACCCGATCGAATTTCTTAAAATTAAGAATTTCTAGTAAGGATTTCCTAATCAAATCCTGGTTGGTTTCTGCCTTACTAAACTTTGTAAGTGACACATTAAATTTCGGTAAAGTTTTGGTCCATGGAGAGTTCTGCGGGATCGGGAGAGGGTTAGTTAGGGATAAATTTATATGTGGTATTAAAGTTGGAAGTAAGAGGGCGATAGTGTGTATGCGTGGAGCAGGAGGGTGAGTACTAGTATAGTTGGGTAATGTCAGCAGTGTGTGTACTGGATTAGAAAGGTTAGCTGAAGTAGAGGCAGCGTAAGAAAGGAGGAGATATTGGCGCCTGAGCCAAAGAGGAGGTTCGTTGGCTTCGCGGTAGAGGCTCTCAGCTGGACTGCTACGAAAAGCTCCTAAACAGAGGCGGATAGCAGTATTATGCACAGAATTAAGGGTTTGTAAAGATGTTTTGGATGCTGACATATATATAAAGCTGCCGTAATCGAGTTTAGAGCGAATGAGAGACCTATATACTTTTAATAGTGTACATTCGTTAGCGCCCCATTGGTAGTGGGAAAGTGTTTTGATAATATTTAAACGTTTTAGGCACTCTGCTCTAGTTTCCTGAATATGTAGTTTCCAAGAAAGTCGGGAGTCGAATATTAGTCCTAGAATTTTGCGGTGATCAACGACTGGGAGAGGGTGGTTATTCACTAAGATTTTAGGGGCAGTGGAGAGTTTTTTTCTGGTAAATTTAATGAGTTGTGATTTTGTAGATGAGAGGGACAGGCCGATGGCAGTCAATCTATTTTGTAATAAGTCCACAGATGTTTGGAGAAGTTTGCAAGTAGTAGTGGTCGCAACACCATGGCAATAAATTACAAGGTCATCAGCATATGAAGTAAATTTGACTGGGGAGGGAAGACTGTGGCATATATGGTTAATTGATAAAATAAACAATGTGGGGCTTAATACAGAGCCCTGAGGGACTCCGTCTTGTTGGATGTGTGGTGATGATATACAACCATTTACAGAGACTCTGAAATATCTAGAGCTAAGAAAGTGCTTGATGAATTTAAAAATATTACCATTAAGGCCATATAATAATAGTTTATCGAGAATAACCTGTCTAGGTATTTTATCGAAGGCAGCTTCAATATCAAAAATGCAGGCAATCACTTCTTGACTGTTATTAATAGCTCCGGCGATGTGGGTATGAAGGAGGACGAGGTTATCGCTTGTGGAACGATGTCGGCGAAAACCGGATTGTTCTTTAGGTAAAATTTGGTGTTTGTCAATAAACCATAAAAGACGTCTGTTTATCATCTTTTCCAATAATTTGCACATGGTGCAAGTGAGAGAAATCGGTCTATAGGACTGAGGAAAGATTGGTGTTTGGCCATGTTTTAGGACAGGTATAATTACGGATGTCTTCCATTGAGTAGGAAATATTTGAGAAGACCAGATAGAGTTATATATGTCTAACAGGAAAGTGAGGCAGCGGTTGGGTAGGTTTTTAAGAAAAATATAAGGGATATCATCAGGGCCGGCAGAAGTATTTTTGCATGAGGATAAAGCAGATGTAAGTTCAGAAAGTGAGAAAGGAGAATTAATATTGTCGATATCTTGTAAGTGCTGTGAAGTGAGGTTGTAGGAGAGCGGTTCTTGTGTAGAGGATGAAATTAGGGGTTTGAGTTTGTTGTGAAATTGTTCCTCAAATGTATTAGCCAGGGTATTGCAAATAATTTGGCTGTTGCTAGAAGAAGTGCTGTTAGAGATTAAATGGGTAATTTTGGTGTTAGTTTTTTGTCCCTGAACTTGTCGGATTTTTTTCCACATTTGGGAGGGATTTGTGTTATCATTCAAAGACGATACATAGTTATGCCAGGATGTTTTCTTGCTCTGTTTGACAACGTATTTGGCTTTGGCTTTCAGCTTTTTATACTTAATTAGATTTTCAGGACTTTTATGTTTGCGGTATTGATTGAGCGCAGTCTTTGATTGTCGAATTGCGAGTTCACATTGAGAGTTCCACCAAGGAACAACTTTATGTCGGGAGCTAATTGTAGTTTTGCCAATATGAGTTAATGCTGCTTTAATTATGGCATCTGAGAATAGTTTTATGGAATCATCGATATTATTAGTTAGGTAATTTACATATTAGGGATTCCGATTTTTTGGAGAACTCTGGCCAATTAGCCTTGTTGAAGCGCCAATAACTTCTCACTGAAACTTGGTCATAGGTGTTGTCACGTATAATTATAGGGAAATGGTTGCTGTCGTGAAGGTCATCCGCTGTTTGCCAGGATAATTTGGGGGCCGATTTGGGATCACATATGCTTAGATCGATGACAGAAAAAGCACCTGAAGCAATGTTAAAGTGGGTGTGTGATCCTGTATTAAGGATACATGAACTAGTGCAATCAAGAATATTTTCAACAACTTTACCACGTCCGAATGTACGCGAGGAGCCCCACATAGTGTTGTGGGCGTTGAAGTCTCCTACAATTATATAGGGTTGGGGGAGTTGGTATACTAAATCAAGAAGTTCTTCTTCCTTTAGAATGTAGTCAGGAGGGATGTATATAGAGCATATTGTAAGTTTGTTAGGGCAGTAAGTAGTGATGGCGACGGCTTCGAGATTGGTAGTCAGAGGAAGAAGAGTGGAGTAATGGTCTTTAGAAGCAAATATAGATGCACCTCCACTAGCTCTGGAGCAGACAGATCTGATGTAATGATACCCTTCAAAATCTTTGAGTGTATGGAGATTAGTTGACGTGAAGTTAGTTTCCTGTAAGCAAATGAAGGTGGGGTGGTGGAGAGATATCAGTAGCTGCAGACGTTCTAAGCGCGGATAATATCCGTCGCAATTCCATTGAATTATAGTGAATATAAAAGTTATAAATTAAGGCAGGTCGGTTTTGTCTAAGGATGGGTCACTGTCATTAGAGCTAACAGATGCAAGACTAACAGTGTCAATAACATCATTTAGATTCATCGTAGCCTTAATTTTTTTTTGTAGGCGAGTTATACGATTTTTAAGTGATCTATCAGAGATATTATGGTATATTTGTTTAAGGTTATCAAGAAGGGCGTTAATGTTCGTAGTAAATTGGTATGCTTCAGCTAAGGGGTCATGGCAGTCGAAAGAATTTTCCAAGAAAGCAATTAGTTGTAGCGAGTTAATTGAAAAGGATGATGGGTTTGCTGCTATAAGATTTTCTATGATTAAGCGGGCAGACGGGCTGATAGTGGCTGATGGTTTTGTATCTTTGGTTTTCGATTTTTTTTTAGTGGCTGATTTGGGAGCCCGGAAGGAGGTGTCATCGAGGGAATGTGGATCTATTGGAGTCTGAGTAGTAGGATCTGAAATGGCAATTACAGGGGGAGAATCGAGGCTTGAGTCAGTTGAATGGGCTCTTTTCAGGAGGGCGATAGTAGGAGGTGTAGGTTGAGGTTGATATAAAGGTAGAGGTGTGATGTTGGATAAATTGTCGAAGGCAGAATTTGGGTCAGAAGTGTGAGAGGTGCCGGCAGGTGCGGTGGGGCTATTGTTGGTGGATTCATTAGGTACTTGGGCGAAACGGGGGTGGGTAGTGGTATCCGGTGGGTTTTGGCAGGTTTCAGCCGTATGTCCGGCTTTTTGGCAAAGAAAACATTCTAGTTTGTCTGATGTAACGAAGATTCGGAAGAAAGTGTTTTCAAAATGTATTAATACGGAGGTTTGTATTTCGAAATTGTCTTTATCTGGTATTACGTAGATAGACCGTCGAAAACTTAATATATGGGAATAATCTTCATCGGGTGAGCCTGTACGAATCTGAGATACAGGTGAGGCAAGTTGCAGACCAAGTTCGTTTTTTAATGCCTGCTCGATAAGTTGATTTGGAATCGATGGACATACATTAGATATTAACAATCTTTTAGTTGGGGAAATGAGTCTGCGGATGTGGACAATTTCATTTTTAACGAAAACGGTGGGATTGTTTTTAAGAAGAATATCGACGTCAGAAATAGAAGCAAGAAAGATGCAAATGCGTTGGTTAGATATGCGGGAAGCGTGGGTAATACGCTTTGGTGTTACGATTTCACCGATCGCCTTAATGTAATCGAAGAGAGCTGTATACGGAAGAGCATTTAATACTATTGCTTGCTTTCTGCTAGGATATGATGTGGTCGCCGGTGTAGGTTTTGTTGTTTTTGATGTGGTAACAGCTGCGTAGCTTGGAGCGGTGGGTTGAAGAAGCATTTTTAAATATTCTGGCTGCCAAAATATTTAATGAAAATCAGGCGCAGTGCCTGGCCTATTTATTGTGTTTGTATCAATTATAAAGTTTACATACCAAGTTGTTTCACAAAAAACTTTTCACTTTCAATAATTACTTGATAACAAAACACATTAACTGAAAAGTTTTTTTTATAAGAAATACTATTTGAAGAAGCCGAGGTGTTGACTCGTTGGCTTTTCGAATGGGAATGGTTTGGAATTTGATCTATAAGATTTCTAAATTCTTGTAAATTGAGATCGTTGGGATGAGGCAGATGTATATTGCAAATGTTAATATGTTTTTGATAAGTAACTGTTACAGCTACAGCTTCAAGACTAGTACGTAATGCAATTGGTTTAGCTTGTATATCTGTTCTAGTGAAAATAGCTACTCCGCCACTGGCTTGGTGTGCGTTTCTATTTTTTAGAAAACATTAATAATTTCGGAGATTTATATTAGTATTTTTAAAATGGGTCTCTTGAAGACAAAGTATTTTAGAAGATAGTTCAATAGATTGTTTAATATGGGTGTAAAACCCATTAAGGTTCCACTGTACAATAAAAGAATCTGACATTAGATTTCCGAATGGGATGGCGGTTCATCGGACTCTTCAATTGAAGATGTTTTATTGGGGTTTAGTTTCTTCTTTAAACGGGTAATGTTGTTTTTTAGTTTTGAATTGGAGATATAACAATGGACGAAGTTAAGAATATCGATTAGTTCAGTAGGTTCATTGGAATAATTTTTGGAGATTAATTCGGGATGTTGGGAATGTAGTGTGTTTTCTAGGAAATCGCAAATCTCATTATAATTTAAAATAAATGCGAATGATCTGTTCTCTATTTTGTCTTTTATTGATTCAAGAGAAAGAGTGAGTTCATCGCGAGAAGTTTTATCTGATTTTTTGGATTTTTTCTTGGGTTTGTTTAGAGTAGGAGGCATAAAAAGTTCTGTGTTAGTTTGAGCATTATTTTCAATAATGTCTGGAGAGAACGATATTTGTCTTTTAACTTGATTGGTTTTATTGGCAATGTTTATAGAAGGTAAAGATGTTTCCTCTGCTAAATTTTTGGTTAAGTTGTTTGAGTCTGATGATGTATTTAGAGAAGGGTTTTGGGTAGTGTTGGTTATAGGTGTTACTAGAATAAAGTCGGTTTCCATTGTTACATTTGTTTGCTCATTAGATTCCTGAACTGTTGTTCTTGATAGGATAGGTGCTAGGGAAGGGTTTAATAGGGTGAGATCAGTTCTGTGAGGACATTCTGCTTCTTTGTGACCAATAGTTTTACAATTTGAGCAGTTATATCCATCTATGGAAAGGTACAGACGATACAGGGTGTTGTCATGTGATATATTAAAAGAATCGGGGATAGAGAGATTTTCTAGGGTAGTGATATATATTTGCCTTCTAAAACTGAGAACATGGCTGTATTCTGTTTCTGGCATACCTATTCTTAAGATAGTTATCTTAGACACAGCAATGATACCCATTTTTTGTAGTTCTGCTTCTATAATGTTGTTAGGAATTGTAGGACATGCATTAGATACTATGAGTCTATCGGCTGGAGTGATCAATCTTCTTATTTCTATTTGTGATTCTTTTATGTTTAAAAACTTGTAGGAGTGGAGAAGTGAGTCGACCGTGCTTTTTAAGGAAAGATAAATACAAATTCGGTTGTTAGAAATTCTTGATGCGAAGATGACATTACGTGGTCCTACTAGTGATCCTACTGCTATGATGTAATCGTGAATTTTGGTATCTTTCATACTAAACAGGACAGTAGCCTGTTCTTTTGTTGGGTGTTTAAAAGAATTTACTACACTGGAATAGGAGTTTAAAAATGAGCTTTGTGGTTGATTCATGTTGATGGAGGTAGTGTTTTTTAAAATAATATTGTTCGAAGTCATGATATTTTAAGGTGCCGTAAGTCCGGCTCTGCCGCCAGTTCGAAAACTGGTCGTCGTTCCGGGTCCAGACTCAAACTTGTTTTATCTTTATGTATTTTGCAGGTTATATTTCTGATAACACTGTTTATATTAATGTAATTTCAAGTACTCACGTCAGTCTATATTGGTGAGCACTAGTGTAGCACTATAACTTTTTGCACAGATGAAATAAAAAAAATTTTGAAAGGTAATTTACCATTCAAAATAATTTTATTTTTGGACGGCTTTAAACGTGGTATATTGTACCTTAGTCAGGACCGTACTCCCAATTAATTAGTTATAAACGTTATTACTGTAAATTTTAATGTAATGTTGGTTTGTAAAAATTTTACTAATGAACATAATGACATGCGACAGGGCATTATTCAAATCGTGTCGTTGTCTGTCCGTCTGTGTGCCTTTTATACACATGTCTCCTTTTTTGAAACTGTGAAATAAATTTCTGACTGTTTTGCTCTTATGAAACGCATCTGGCAAATGATAAAGGCATTCACATTTTACTCTTTGTTAACTTGTCTTGAGTGAAATGTCATTAATTTTTCCTATCAGCCACTCTTGACTGACTCACTCTTGTGTCTTAAGACCCCGAATAGGTATTAGGTTTTGGAGGTCAGCCGGGTCAATATATTTCCTTTTACTACACACTCTAAAAAGACAACAGGAAACCACCTAGAGCCCAACTTTCCCAAGAAACAATAGTCCCGAGTAGGGGTTGGCAAAGTAACTATAGGCAACCACATTGTATGCTATTCAGGAGAAGATAGTTCAAAACACAAAAATAGTCTAGCAATAGTTGTAACGAAGAAAAGAGATAGTGCTGTAATAAAACTATTCTATTCTTAGATACAGTACTAATGGTACAAATACAAACAACAACAATAAATGTGAATATATTACAAGCATTTGTAACCACACCAGACTATGAAGAAGAAGCAACTAATTAAGAAATTTTGTTATCATTTAAAAAAGTATTAGGATCTTAAAAGAAACACGAACTCAATATTGTCATGGAAGATTGTAATGCAAAGATTGACAAAGAAGGACAAGAAGATATCGTAGGAAAATATGGTCTAAGAATACGTAATGAAAGAGGAGATATGTTGGCATCTATGGTTGGTTACTATTGGTAGAGAACTAGAACTGATGTCAAGTGATATCGTAAAACAAGAAATAACCAGTATATGCAAACAAAAAATTAAGTTGACATCAAGCAAAAATAAAAGTACTGAGAAAAACTGGACGAGAATTAAATGTATATTAAAGACCGTTCAAAAAACAAAATTAAGTAAAGTAAAATCAAGAAGAACACAAATATGAACGACAGAAGAAATACTGAGACCTATAGATCAAAGAAAAGAAGTCGGATATTAAGATACAAGCGAATACAAGTGGATCTACGTAATTCCACCAGTAGAAGACAACACATACGAAAACGCAATTTCTGTTTAAGTTGACAGTTTATGTCAACTTGTACTGTTTCTACACTTCGAGTTTGTAAACTATTCTTGACTCTAATAGTATATGTTGACATATAGATGATTATAGTGACGATGATGGAAACTATATGCCGGATAGTACTATATGCCGGATAGTAGTGACTTTTGCAGTGCTGTTGAAGAAAAAATAGAATCTGTTCCAAATTCTAGGTTTGAAAATAGAGAGAGGAGATTAAAATCAGGTAATACCAGTATTAATTCTAACATTGAAGAAGTTTATTCACGAAAAAAAAGAGCGGAACGTAAAAGAAATCGAAACTTTAGAAAAGCTTATGTAACAGCAAAAAATAAGGTATACCTAGCACACTGTATAAAAAAAAACTTGAAATCTGTAGAAATAAATGCAATAAAAAAATTTCAAAAGATATACAAAAAAAGGTAATCGACGAATATTGGTCTATGGGTGACCGCAACAAACATGTTGCATATATCGTTAGCGTTATAGACTCCGAACCACTTAAAACCACTAGAAAAGGGACTTTAGATCCGGATAAAGAAAAAGTTTGAAAAGTGACTCATGTTTTTCATTTAAAGGTGAATGGCGCAAGAATTCAAGTTTTTTAAAAAATGTTTTATGAACACATTTAACGAAACAAATATGTTTATTACACTGGATCTTACAAATAGGGATTCAAATACTTCATTAAGAATTACTTATGACTAGCTAGGTCGTTATCCTTCTGCTAATAGAAGCATAATAAGGAAACATAATATAGAAAGCATAATAAAGAAACTATTTTAATCTTCAGAAAATGTACAAATTTTACCGAGAAGAAAATTAATCACCTGTCTCTAGACCTATTTATAAAAGAGAGTTCCATAAAATGAACATTTCATTTAAAAAATCTAAAGTAGATACGTGCCATAAATGTGATGTGCTGAAGCTGAATAATAAACTCAAAGTTAGTGAAAGCGAAGTTAATAAAACTAAAATAAAAGACGAGATAAGTATTCATCATACTGCTATAGACAATGCATATGAAGAGCAGAAAAATCTATACAGAAAAATCAAAATGTGATAGTACTTTTAGATGCCTCACTTTTGACTTGCAGCAGTGTCTCCCAACTCCATACGTAAATTCTTCTGTTACCTTTTACAAAAGACAGTTATAGACATAACCTAACTATTCATGAGAATGGAGAAGGAAGTGTAGCATGCTACATGTGGCACTAAGGTGAAGGAGGAAGGGGAGATAACAATATAGCTACATGTGTTTACAAAGAATTATTATCAATACCACCACATGTTTCCAACGTAGTTATATACTTGGATACATACGGTGATCAGAACAAAAATTCACATGTTGTTATGAAGTTATTGACCATAAATTCATGGTGAGTGGACGCAGTTATAAGGAGTATTGATCATGGATTGATCGAAAAGCAAGAATGGACAATAGGAAAATAAATTAAACCAAATAATTTTGTGATATTAAACTATTAAATGATTTATTAAAAGGGAATTAAAAAAAGATTATTGAAGAAGTACAAATTCATTAAAATTTCTGTACACCTTATTAATAATTGTTTGCACTTGTTTTCAAATAACACATCTCTTATCTGTGTTTTCTATTTTAAATTAGGTACGTCAAGAGCTCTGAAATATTTTATAAAATAATCATCAAAATAAGAGTCTTGGTTATTGTTTATTTCTTTTATTTGATATGGAGCCTTCACAGATAGGTTGCTTACACGTTATTATTTACGTCGTCATTAACGATTTGAGATAGATACGAAAGTGCCGAGTTTTTTCTAAATTAAACACAATCTCTATTCGCATTTATATATGACTTACCATATAATAGTATAAACTTTTGAAAACTTAAGAGAACGTTAGTATCTAACACTAATATGTATGCTACGTTTGAACAACAATAATATAACTATTCAAACGTAATTTCATGTCTGCCACTATAAAGGATAATTGCAAGTGACGCTTTATTCCTTGGGGCTAAATATGTTTTGACTTTGTCCGGCCAACAGACCAAACATTACTTTAAGCGAAGTAGCTTACGTTGCGAAATATAATATAAACTTGCTTATTGTTAGTGGAGTTACGTAAATGACCAGCCAACTATAGAAATTATATTAGCGAAATTTACACATATGGTGTATTTTAAACTAAAGATTTTAACCTAAGCTTAATAAGTTTTCTGTCACCTTATCATTTACCAATAAACCAGCCAGGTAAAAGTTTAGGGCAATTATAAACATCGATTAGTATACTAATTAGTAAATTGTTTCATGTATAATATTTTAGTTTATCATAGAGCTGACAAGAAGAAAAAATTGAAACAGAACTGGGTATATTCATGCTTTCATAAAATAATCAAAAACAATGAAGAGAAATGTCACTATCCTCAAAAAAATATTACACAATTTCCAATTATCAATTTTAAAACTTACAATGGGCTATATCTCACGAACAAAAGCTGATATCAAAAACTGCTTAAAACCGTTTCTAGGATAGCAAGGTGGAAATAAAATGACAAACAAGAGAACTTATCCCCATTGATCCACTAGGCCCCACCCACCACAACCAAAAAAGTTTAAATTGCAAACCCCCACTTGTCATAAATATCATTGAAAAGACTATAAAAAATACTATCCAATGGTATACATAATAATTATGCAGGGTAAAACAATAATTGTGAAACTTTGGCTTTAATGGAAAATTTAATGATGTTTTAGTTTTACCTACAAATTTGTAAAAAATGTCAAATAAATAAATGTTCAAAGAGGATTCCGTTATTTTGTAAACAATAATACAGCATATTCTCAAATTCTGCACGATCTTTAGCAAAAGTTGTTCTAGTAATAGCGCGACATGCTTGCGTAATTCTTTCTCGCAATTCTTCAACGACGCTGGTTTTATAAACAACTGACTTGAGGTAACCCCATAGAAAAAAGTTACGTGGCGGTAAGTCTGGTGACCTCGGTGGCCACTCAATAGGAACTCTCCTTCCTATCTATTTGTTCGGGTAATTAGTATCCAACCAGTACCTAACTGGAGCTACATAGTGAGGAGGTGCTCCATCTAGGTTGCCTTGACCGTCCCTTTAAACAAAGGGCCAATTATAGCATCTCTTAATCTTCCTGCCCAAATATTGAGTTCTTCAGGGTATTGAGTGTGACCTTCTCTGAATTGATGCGGGTTTGCATCACTTCAGTACCAACAGTTTTGTTTATTTACATTTCCATTTAGCATAAAAGTACATTCATCAGTGAAAGAAATATTTTTTAACATTGTCGGTCCAACGCGAATTCTTTCAGTCATGAGTTCACAAAACTCAATTCGTCGGTCTGGATCATCATCGCTTAGTTCTGAAAGAATATATGTTTTGTACGGGTGAAACTTACACTTCTATATACTTCATACCTTAATAATAATAATAATAATATATATATATATATATATATATATATATATATATATATATATATATATATATATATATATATATATATATATGTATATATAATTTTAATAAAGATAATTTCAACACCTTTCTAACCGACTCATGTTAAAGTCCTGTCATTGTAGATACTGGACGTGTTGATGCAGTAGGCTCTATTGTAAAATTTCCAAGGACCTCAATTTGGGATGCTTCATTCAGTAATCTTAGGGCATTAATTTTTTTATTTTGCACTGATCCCGTTTTTCTAAACTTCTCAATTAAATTGCGGACTTACACGTGACTAACATTTTTGTCCGGATGCCTTTCATGAAATATTTGAGCTGTTCGTAAGTAACACTGGTTCTGGGAGGCAAATATGAAAATGGTCTCCACCCGTTCAGGTATACTGTAAACCATCGTGACAACTACAGCTGAATGACAGTACCGATCGTACAAATGATGAAAACTAATGTCATTTAAAATTCTCAAATGATTCCGAGAGTGTTCTTGAACGAGGTAACATCGTATCAGTGTTTTGCTCCGAGTTTTAGTGTTTTTGTGAAACCAAACAACTACTTTTAAATACTAGTAAGACCAGACTTTACCGTATGTATCGATAAGCCTAATTTCATGTTTTTTTTTGGATCGATTAGTTAATTAGCAAATTAATAATTTCTTCAATAACTGGGTCAGCTACCAGTGGCGTAGGCCTACCTAATATGTATTTTTGGAAGAAAATACATAAAACCTAACTAAATTTAACAAATAAATAAATTTCTCGTCTACCTTTGACTACAAGGGTACCGATAACAAATACAGTTCTCACATCAGATCCTCACAGTTCACAACTTGTCAAGATGTCACAATATATTCAGCATAATTCTACTTCAACTTCCCCATATGCAACTGCAACCAAATCAACTCCTAGATCAAGTTTTCCCAAGAGGGATCAAGCCATAATACTGCATGCCGATGAAAATCTAAAATTGTTCGATTACGTCAAGGCAGTAGGTGACGCTATTGGTCCCAAACAAATCCTATTCGCATCCAGAATATCTAATAACATAATTTGTATATATTTAACTAATTCAGAACTCGTCGACAAACTTCTAAAATCTCATCCGATTTTGACAGTAGGAAACTCTGTAATGAATGTTCGCAGGCTAGTCTCCCCCACAAAAAGAATAATAATATCCAATATATCTTCATGTATACCACATGACCTTGCAGAAAATGCTATAAAAGAACTTGGGCTCCAACTGGCCTCCCCTGTCTCATTTTTAAAAGCAGGTATCCCCGGCAATGAATATTCGCATATCGTGAGCCTTAGAACGCAAGTATATGTTTTTACCTCTGATGATAATTTCAATCTGCAAACTTCATTAGTTATCCCATTCGAAGGTTATGAAAATAGAATATTTTTGTCCACAGACAAAATGGAATGCTACATATGCAAGAACTCAGAGCATATTGCCTCAAATTGTCCCAATCCTCCACCTAATTATATAACATCCCAGCCTCAGCCGTTAATGTCAACCCATATATAATAGATCCCTTACCATCACAGTCTTCTATATAACCCGCAACATCACCACATATGTCTGCTTCAGAACCAACCAATTCCATAATGACTAAAACGACTACACATAAACGTGTCCACTGTGAAATCGAGAGTACAAGTGAGCAGACTGATATTCCCGATAACATCTCGGTGGCAAATCCGTCCGAGGACAACATCATGCCTCCCCCTAGTAGAGACATTAAGAAACCAAAAAAGAACCCAGAACAAGGTCACCATCAGAACGTTACCTTTCCGATTTAACAAAAGACGCTATCAAAGAATCCTTTAAGCAAACCTCAGAATCACTTGTTATTCCTCTAGAAAACTTGATAGCCTTTGTCGAAAACACTTTCGGCTGTAGTGACCCCTACGCTGAAACTCTTAAGTTTACAGAACATGTATCAGGGCTAATTTCTAACATTCAAGCATTATACCCAACTTGCCAGGAGAGGTCTATCAAAAACAGGCTAATTCGTCTAACCAAAAAACTGATAAAGGCCTTAGGCACTGATCCAGAAGAACCCGAAAGTACGCCCAGTCCAAATCTTTCCGTCAATTTTAATGAAAAAAACTACAATTCTGACAGCTCACAACCATCCCAATCCTCTCAATTCAGCTCCTATTAATACTAACACTATGCTAAGTCTAATTTAATGGAACTGCGATGGCTTTTACCCCAGACTAGAATATTTACAAAAACTTATATCGGACTGCTCGCCCAAGTTTATCTGTCGTCAAGAAACTAATTTCACCAAAAATCACAACCTTAAAAATTACACTAGCTACAACTTCCTAAGACCCACACACCTACGAGCAAGTGGCGGCTCATCTATTTTTATTTCCAACGATATCTTCCATCAAGAGTTTGACTTACACACAATCCTAGAAGCGATTGCGATAACCGCATGGTGTCCCAACAAGATAGTTATTTGTTCTATATACATTCCTCCAAACTACAATTTATTTAGCTCAGAACTAAGCGACCTCATAAAACAACTGCCAAACCCTTTCATCTTAGTTGGGGACTTTAACGCTCACAGCACAACATGGGGTTCCCAGTGCACCTTTGAGAGAGGTAAACATATCGAAGATATCATAAGCAACTCTAACATTAACCTCTTGAATACAGAAAGCCCCACATATTTCCACATCCAGTCTGGAACCTCTTCTTGCATAGACCTAAGTTTTTGCGATCCTGGAACCGCTCCTCTGCTCCAGTGGCAAACACTAGATAGTAGGAAGTCATAAATAAATGGAAAATTGCCCAGGCAAATTGGAGATTATTCAGTGACACTCTTGAAGACCTTTCAAACCAAAATATTTTTAAGGAAACATCGACGCTGCCGTAGAGCGATTTATAAATTGCATTCTAACTGCGGCCAACCAATGTATAGGTAAATGCACCATAAATTCTTCATGAAAGGTCATCCCAATCGAATTCTGAAGGAAAGCAAAAAAGAATCCTGGAAAAAATTCGTTAACAGCATAACTTCAGATACCCCTCCCGCTCAAGTGTGGACAAAAATTAAATAAATGAGAGGTTTTAAAACATATCGTAAAATAGCCGCAATAACGGATGGAGATAATATCATTACAAATGGTAACCAAATAACCGAAACGCTAGCCAAATACTTTCAAAACAAAACTAACTCTGAACTCTCCATTTCGTACCCCACAAACCACTCACCACCTAACCCTATCCAAACCAATCCAATAAACCTCGCTTTCACAGAAGTGGAGTTAAAGTTGGCAATCTCATCAATAAAAAACTTATCTGCAGGTCCTGATGACATCCCGTCTATCTTTCTTAAACATCTACAGGAAGGAATCCTCTTGAAGCTACTTGCGCTCTACAATAAGATATGGTTCAGCCAAAGCTTTCCGAGTCTTTGGCGACAGTGGCTTATTATACCGATCAAGAAAAATGACTCATCTTCTAACTTTGCCAGTGCCTACAGGCCAATCTCACTAACATGCACAATGTGCAAACTACTAGAAAAGATGATAAATACACGTTTGCTTTGGTTTCTTGAAGAAAATAATCTTATAGATGCAGCACAGTCGGAATTCAGACCCAATCCAAAGAGAAATAACCCAAGCTATATCAAATAAGAATGAAGTCATCACAGTTGCCTTGATTTAGAGTTGCCTTCGACACAATAAACAGAGCTGTTATTATTAGAAAACTTGAGCAACTCAATTTAATGGGTAATATCATCACCTTTATAAACAATTTCCTACAAGAGAGATCATTCAAAGTAGTTACAAACGGGAAAACATCTACATCACATATCTCACAAAATGGAGTACCCCGAGGCTCAGTTCTCAGCCCCACACTATTCCTTCTTAGCATCAACGATGTAAACTCTCTTGTTCTCCCTCCAATAAAATACTCAATATACGCAGATGATCTTGTTCTCTATTGCCAAGGTAAAGTTACAAGGAGCACATGCTCTTTACTCCAAAACACCCTTAACAATCTTCATAACTGGTCCACTAAAATTGGAGTCAAATTTTTATCTGGAAAATCTAAAGTCATAAACTTCTCTAGAAGACATCACACTAACCCTCCTCTACTTTACCTAAATGGCTCTCCTCTTCAAGTTGTTGATAAACACAAATTCTTAGGAGTAATATTCGATAAAAGACTCACATGGAGAGATCAGATACAGAATACAAAAACAAACTGCCTAAATAGAATCAACATCTTAAAAACTCTAGCTCATCAATCATCAATGGGGGGCAGAAGAGAAAGTCCTCTTAAGAATTTACAGAACATTGATCCGCTCTAGGTTGGATTACGGAAGCATTCTTTACATATCTGCTTCCGATACTCACCTTAAAAGTCTGAATACAATTCACAACACTTCTTTACGCATTAGCCTCGGCGCCTTTAAATCAAGTCCTTCTGAAAGTCTTTATATCGAATCATCAGAACCTCCACTTTTTATAAGACGGCAACGTTTACTTCTGTCCTACTTCTCTAGAATTTCTGCTAATCCAAAAAACCCAGTAATTAAACTAATTAATACTCCCCCTATCCCAGATAATAGTCACCCTCGAGCACATTCTCTCTCACAAATTTTAAAAACTTTACTAAAAGACACAGATCTAAAACTCACAACTTCGTTTACTACGTCCAGAATTCCCCCGTGGACCAAAAAGCTACCTACTGTCCTTACCAGCTTGAACCGATACAAAAAAGAAGGAACGCCCAGAACTCTCTTGGAGCAAGCATTTCAGGAACTTATACAGACACAGCATTATGACAAAATTCTCTACACAGATGCCTCCAAAGAAGAACAGGCCGTCGGTTGTGCTGTCAGTACCTCAAATACAACAGTAGCATCATATCGGCTTTCTCCCAGATGCAGTATACATACAGCCGAACTGTATGGAATACTCAAGGCATTAGACTCGCCCATTGCTAATGAGAAATCATTAGCAATATGCACCGATTCTCTCTCCGCCATTGACTCAATCAGAAATATATACTCCATACATCCCATTGTACAGTGCATCCACAGTATCTGCCAAGAGCAGTCAAATAATGGTGTTTCAGTAACTATCCTCTGGATACCATCCCATGTTGGTATCAATGGAAATGAGAATGCTGATCATGCAGCAAAACTGGCCTGCTCCTTAGAAAATATGGAAAACATACAACTTCACCAAGACCTAAAAGCCAGTATCAAGAACACCGTACTAAGCACTTGGCAAACACACTGGAATGTGCAAAATACAAAACTACGCACAATTCAACCAACTGTTACCTCCATCACCATGCCTCAAATGAGCAGAAAAGACAATATTATTATCAGAAAGCTCTGAATAAATCACACTCGTCTTACTCATGGATATCTGATGTCGCCTGAAAACCATCCTCGCTGTGAACATTGTAATGAGTCCTTAATAGTCCAGCACATATTACTAGAATGCGCCCACTACAAACCTCAAAGAGACTACTACAACTTTCAAAATAATTTAAGTGATCTACTTGGTTCTACAAACATGTACAGTGCCATAATTCGTTTCCTAAAAGACAGTCACCTTTACTACTTAGTGTAACTATATTAAGATGTTGTTAATGTATCCTAACTTGTATATAAACAGATTGTATATGTATGTAAACATAAACATATTGTAATAAACGTGTACCAGTGTCACTGGCCCATAGTTGCCGAGACACTTTAATTTAAAATAATAAAAAAAAAATTCTGAAATAAACCAAAAATTATTGAATCTGACAGAACTCAAAAAACAGATGTTTTTAACTTGTTTTGCAAAAACGGCAAATTAAGTTTTTATTTAACAAAAAAAAATCCGACGGGCGTCATTAAAAATAATAGTCCGGGAGATAGCATTACGAATACAAAAAGTCATAGTAAGCCGGCTGATATTATCACCCTGTATAATTATTTAACAATAATTATACAGTGTCTTTAACACAATCAACAAAAACCTCATTACATTTTCCATTTAAGCCAAAGTTTCACAATTACTGCTTTACCCTGTACAATTATTATTAATACCATTGGATAGCAATTTTTATAGTCTTTTCAATGATGTATTATAAGTATGGGTTTGCAATTTAAACTTGTTTAGTTATTGTGGGTGGGGCCTAGGGAGTTGATGGGGGTGAGTTCAGTTTCATGTCATTTTAGTTCCCCCTTACTATCCTAGAAACGGTTTCAATCATTTCTAAGTTTTAAAATAAATGGACACACTGTATATACATATATATATATATATATATATATATATATATATATATATATATATATATATAGTAAAATATAACATAATATACAAAGCGTATAGTGGTTTTAATTTAAATATAACAGTTTGACTACATGGAATGCAAATAATAATGTAATAAAAAAGTTTCACTTGCAATCAATACACTATTTTTTATTTGCCATTATTAAAGAAAATACTTATAGATCCATATACAGAAATTCGTAAGATTGCACAGTATGATTAAACGTGTTAACATGCTTATTAAATCTGTATAATATCCACACTATTGGCATAGAATTACGGAAACGTCAGGGATTTTCGCTAAACGTTTTTTACTTAAAAGTGAATTAGTATCTTACTTTGATTTTTCTCCTTGGTTGATATACTGCAGTGATTTTATTATCACCTTATTTTTTATATATTTAAACTAAAACTGTCTACATAATATTCGGTCACGGCTGAATTCACGATTCGATCTATATACCTGTATATCTTAAAGAATCACACAAAACCATGTGTATTTTCCGATATTTCATCTCGACGAGAATATTCAGGAGATGATAATCGAGTGGAACCAACAGGATCAGCTCCTTACCATTCCTTAATCCGCTTTTCCGAGGAACATCTCGGCACATATCCAACGAATCGAGTTGGACACAATGTACGGGGCTACTCATACATAAGATGCAAATGAGTAAGAACAATGGATGTGCATGCATCGCGTTCTATGTTTGGTTTTCGTATGGGAGAAGCCACATAATCGAATCAAGAGACTTACTCAGCTACAGACGGGAGCTTAGGAAAACTCTCTTGCTCGGACTATGCCAACGTTCTAACGGCAATTCCTCCTCGTGAGATCAACACAGTAAGGGACTTAGTAAAACTCTAAAAAGAAAAACTGTTTTTAGTTTAAACTAAGAAACAGATTAAGTACAATGAATCGCTAATTTGGTTAATTTAATTTATTTATATAGAACAGAAATTAAACGTTTTTATTAATAACATCTATATATATATATATATATATATATATATATATATATATATATATATATATATATATATATATATATATATATATATATATAAATAAGTTCGAATTATCGGGTAAAGTGGTCTGTAATGAAAATCTTTCGTTTTTCTTAATTACTCAATATTTCGCTATTTATTTAACAGCTTCTTCAGGAGTAAACTAAAACAATTTGAACATTACAAAAAATGGCGTACAAATACATTTTAAAATGTATTTGTACGCCATTTTTTGTAATGTTCAAATTGTTTTAGTTTACTCCTGAAGAAGCTGTTAAATAAATAGCGAAATATTGAGTAATTAAGAAAAACGAAAGATTTTCATTACAGACCACTTCTTTACCCGATAATTCGAACTTATTTATAAATTATTTTTTGGTCGAAATAATCATTTCTAATATATGTATATATATATATATATATATATATATATATATATATATATATATATTGATTTAGAGTATCAGCAATATATATATATATATATATATATATATATATATATATACAAACAGCACAGTTTATTAGGGTTGCAGTCAGAAAATTGGCCGGGATGTTAATGAAACACTCTTATGACTTTTTGTCTAGCTTTCGGAATGGTTTTATTCCTTTTTCAAGACACTGTAATAAGAAAAAGTGTAAATATTTATAAAATATCACAAATCTTCAGTGCAACTCACTAGTCGTTGAGATTATTTATAAAAGCATAGACACTCAACATTAATAACACACACATAAAATATAAAATAGAGGACAAAATACATTTTAAAATTCTTTAAAATTTAGGTAAAAGTAGTAAAAATTGTGTTGTCATCTTTTACTGGTGTGTTTTAACTCTGGCACATAGAGAACAAAAAGAAAAAATCCTATGATTAAAAAGTAATTAGGTGTAGACAATTCAAAGGTGAAGACATACAGTCCCGGTGCGACTCGCTTTCGCAATGACTATCAACATGGTATAAGCAAAATCGTTGCAAGTGTGTGGATTAAATTTGGAGAATCCAAGCTTCTAACATGGCCACTTCTATGTGGCATGTTTACGCGTCAGAAAACCTGATCTATTCGTTTACGCACCAGAAGAAAAAACAAAAATTATTGTGTATCTTACAGCACTGCAATAAATATTCAATTGAAACGAAACGCTGCAATATCACAATTTTTTCAAAATGTACAAAATTAATATAATTGTTATGATTTCAGAAGTGGAAATTGAAACGTCAATAAACGTAATTTAACCTTTAATTGGTGGCTTATTCCCATTTAAATAGTAAATAATATAATGACTCAAAATTAATAGAATATATGTATATCTTTCCTTTAAATTTATTTTAGTTGGTGCTGTAACAACACGCGCAGGTTACAGCTAGTTATTTATATACAGTGATGAGTGCCTTAAGAACCGGCAAAATAACGCCAAAGATAGAAAACATAATACGTTGTGAAATAAAAAGAGATGAAAGTAGTAGAGTTGGGAAATTATCGATAGAAACCTCTAATTTACATTACATTATATTAGGACTATCGATAGTTTCCCACCTTTAGACGTTAGCTTATGAGCTAGTTGACTTCAGTCATAATATTACAAGTATGACGTCGAACATTAACATTTTTTAAATTTCGCATAAAGTAAAAACTGATTGAAGGCAATAAAGCAAATGTAAATAAACAGTTTAATTAGTAGTAATTTGATAATTAATTCTGTGTTGACGAATACAGAACAACAAGCTATGATAATTCTGTATTGAGAAGAGTGTATGCGACGTCTCAAATCGTAGTTTATTATTAATCAATAGTTTAATTTTGGATAAAACAATACTCCTACTTAAACTGTTTTTACTTACATTACGTGGTACGTATTACTATGACTGAAGTCAACTAGCTCATAAGCTAACGTCTAAAAGTGAGAAATTTTTGATAATTCTAATGTAATGTAAAGTAAATTATAGGTTTATATCGATAATTTCTCACATCTACTATTTTCATTTCTTTTTATTTCACAACGTATTACGTTTTCTATCTTTTGCGTTATTTTGCCGGTTTTTAAGGCACTCATCCCTGTATACTTGGAAAAATATTTGGACCTCATCACGATTTATCCACAAAATAAATATGTATGAAAATCAATATAGAAATAAAACAACTGTATAGTGGTAATAACATTTTTCAAGATACTAAGTCTCAAAGACTAAGAAGAGCAGTGTTACATCTTAAAACGATAAACGCCTTAAATTATGTTAAAGGTCTATACATCCATGTATAAATAGTTGCGTAGCTATTAGGCCTGTTTTGGGTTTTACTAATTGAACATATTTAGAATTGTATATTGACAGGTCATGGTCGTTGTTAAGTTTTCAGAGTGATCCATGTTTGGTCTGTCTTCTGTCGTCGTTTATAGTCAATCAGTCATATAGACCACATATCGATCAATCGACCATGTTGTCTAATAAAATACCACTCGTGATTTAATTTAACTTATAAGTCTGTCTTTTATTTCTAAACTCAACTGAGTTTCTTAAAGAGTTTTCAAGCAACTCAGTTTCGTTTAGAAGTAAATCGACATAACAGACTTATCGCGAAAATTGAATCACTAGTGGTATTACTATTGACTATTTCACTTATCTTAAAATTTTCACATAATCTGACCAATCACAAACCAAAGACAGCTTGTGTTATCGCGAAAACACCAACTGTCTTTCAATTCTGATTGGTCTATCAGCTTCGTGTTTTCAACGACGTAACCATGGATACCGATCGCAAAGCAAAGTTTGACGTTTGCCAAAAAAATTATTGTAGCTGTATACGTCAAAATGAGTCGTTTATATCATAGCACACTACCACCTAGCATTGAAACTTCCGTGTTAAGGAATAAAACAATGATTGGCGCATCACCTAGTGATCGGGCGCATAACTATATATACATGGCGCTAAATTCAAAAGTTTAGTAATATTACCTAGGATTGTGAACTCATTTTAAAGTAAAGGAAAATCGATATAATCCTAAAATAACAAGAAAAATCCTTATCCTATACGATAATAAATATTTTTCGTATACTTTTTGGGTTTTCTTGTTATGTTGGGACTATATTTATTTTCCATTACATTAAAATGCCAAAGTGGTTAAAAAAATTACAGAATAAAATATAGAATAAAATCTTTATTTATAAAAATGTTACAAGAAATGTTATATGTGTTACAAGAAATATTAATAATACAAGCCATGTGTAGTATAATTTAGTTTTCTTAATGTTGTGACAAGAACGGGTCAGTATTTAAATAATTGTTTTGTCATTCTTATCAAGTTTTATGTGAATAAAAGCCTAATTCTGCAAAAGACATTTTACTACAATTTTATTCGCATAAATTTACAATGGGGAAGTACTTTAGACCAGATAAACTAGAGGCTGGTCCAAACTGTCAAACTTCCACCAAAGAATTCAAACATTAGTAAGTATATAACATTCAAGAATTTTTTAGAAAGCAATGAATCTAAAGATAAATCCCTAGAAGGTAAAGATAAGTACATGCTTTTAAAAAATTAATCTACGATTACATAAGCGAAGCAATCAATCTGGAAAACCAATTGCTTTTTTCACACATACCCTCACAGATTCTGAATAAAAACATTATGCAATTGAAAAAAAAGCAAATGAGTTGAAGTATTTAAAAAAATGCAGACATTATCTGGTAGAAAAGCAATTCTAACCAATTACAGATTAAATCACTATTTGGTTTATATAGAATGACGGTATATATCAAATCTAACAAGGAGAACTAGCTTTACTTCACAAGAATTTATTAATTATCTACACTCTAAAGGAATATATTCAAGTAGAACAACACCATATAATCATGAAGAAAATGGTTAAGTCGAAAAATACAATGAGTTATATGGAAATTGGTGAATCTAGCATAGAAAACCAAAAATTTAGAATTCACTTAATGGAAAACTGCTTTACCATGTGCTCTGCACTATATAAGAAGTTTACTGTTGAATTGTTATATTATTGAATGAAGATAATGATGAAGGTCCAAATAACACACTAGAGAATTCCACTACTAAATAAATACCAGATGAGACAGAAAATTTACCTGTTCAAAAACCTGATGATAATGATGAACCAAGATTGGAAAATTCAGATTTTCATTCTAGCTGTAAATCAGCTGGAGCTAAAAATAAACCAAAATAGTTGCAATATTTTGTTCAAAAATAGGGACGGGTGAATGTAGTATAATTTAGTGTTCTAAATGTTGTGACAGGAACTTGTCAGTATTTAAATATTTTTTTTGTAATTCTAATGTCAAATTAAAGCCTAATAAGCAACAGACAGCCATCAGACATTCTGAGTTTTTTGTAGTACTTTCATCCTAATGCAATAACACACACTATCAGTGGTCAGTGAAAACTCTTACAGTCTGGCGTTCTACTCACAGAAAGAGAGAACTCAAGGACCCTGCTAAGTTGGAAACAGAACAATTAAATGATTTAGTTCTAGAAAGAAGTTTATATACATTTATACTCATACTATATGTTATATATTTATATGATAATACTTTTATTCTTATAATCAGAATCATAATATGAGTTCCAGAAAAATATTCTGGTTATCAACAAAATTATGATTTTGATTAGATTAGCAAAATATTGCTTCTTGCAAAAAGAAAACCCAAGAATGAGGAATAACCGAATGATAGCAAATAGAAAAAATGAACAAAAAAAAAGAACAATGGATAAGGTAAATAATTTATTTCTAAGGTATGCTTAAAGTTTTCACCCAGAATGTAAGCTTTGCTAAAACCTGATATAGTAACTTTATTTGCTCAGTATAAACTCCAAACAACAGAGGATAATAATGTTTTTATGCCTGAAATGACAAACACAATTACAATCAACAGATTTTTTCACCAGTATGTCATCTTAAGATCAGACATCCCATCCCTGTCATCAACAGAATAGGAAAGATCCCTGTCAACACATTCAAATTTATTTATTCATAACTCTGAACGCCTTACCGCTGTCTATGTGGATGCAGGCTAATATACGGGACAAGCCGATTAAGTGTTACAACTTAGTGGTTAAGTACACAGTATTTTAAGATAATAAAATTAAATAATGTGAAATAAAAATATATTATGTACACAAACACATGCATGTACACATACATATATATATATATATATATATATATATATATATATATATATATATATATATATATATATATATATAATTAAAGATGTAATGACATTTTAAAACCTATAAACCCAACAGTTAGTTCTATGATTCTAAAATCCAGCACAAACAATAAAGATGGAAAAATAACATAACAAAAATAAAAAAATATGTAAAGTATTACCTAGTTACAATAAAAACATGAAGTATTTTACACCGTTAAGTTTCCAAACTCTATGGTACCAGTAACTCTTCTACTAATATTTATATATTTATTGAGGGACATATTAAATACATTTACATTTAGGTTGTTTAACAAAGATAAGTATCTATTCAGTGGGCTATTAGCACCATAGGTTGTTTTACAAAATGGAACATTAAAAGTACATAGATGAGGCAAACCATGGTATTATAATATGGTACTCTAAGACCAATCTCACTCACAAGAGAGGGACAGATCCCTCCTCATACTTAAAGCAGGCAAGCTCATAGACCTCTCCATGATAGTGTAGTCATGGTCTGCTAATCTAATCCAACTTTGAAAGGCGCACACCTGTAGAAATTTATGCCAAACCCTCTCTAAGGTGATGCTTTTTAAGATAGTTGTTGAACCACCACCTACAAATAATTCAAATACTAAGCTAAGTAAGACTGGTTTTATAATATATAATTTTAGGTTAAATTTATAAACTAATTTTATAGTAAAAGGTCAGATATAATGTGAATAAGAATATAGGTCAGTGGTATAATAGTTCTTACCTGGTCCTGGTAAAAACAAACTCGGAACGGCTGTTCTCGTAATACCGCTATTTCCAACATTGACTATATCTTCCTCTTTAAAATGACTAGCGCATACACGAAAATTGTTATAAATAGTTTCTTTTGCAGCATTCTCTAATTAGGGCTCTTAACAGCATTCACCCATTTATCAAACATATCCATATAATGTCCTGGACTTAAAAAAGTAGTATCAAAGAATATAGACGCTTAAGCGTCTATATTCTTTGGTAGTATCCATGCAATCTGGAACACATCTTTTTTGTTCAGTTCTTCGTCTCTACATTGTTATTCCATGTAATGTGTTCGATTCCATAATAAAAATCGTCGAAAATTGTACGATTTTGCACTATTTATACAAAAAATTTTAAATTATAAAATAAATTATAAAAAATAAAACAAATACAAATATGGCGCCGTATTTGTCTAAACTCAACTTTGACTTGATCACAGCACACTCACTCCGTGCAGGAACGAGACTAGCAGCGCCACCAAGCGAATGGGCGCCTAATCCGAACATGATTTGACCTTGGCTATCCCTGTTACCAATCTAGGTGTAATTTATCTATGGTTTATATAATTAGAATACTCCAAGTACATTAAGTAATAATAGCAACAATACATTGTATCCACCTAATAATGGTCATACTATTCAAAATTTGTACAATTGCACCGTTTATAATAATTATAGTCGAGAATAATGTATTTTTTTCGTGTACAAATTATTTATTGTTATAGGTAAAAAATAATTATAACAAATTATTTATAGTTGTAATAAATATTTCATGATTATGACTAATTGTGAATTATTCAAAAAATGGGTAGATTTGGGTTACCTAGATCAAATGTATTATTATTAAATTCCTTCCTCTCATTCTACTGAATTTTTGACCTATGACTTTGTTCATGAAATAGTCTGAAAAATCTATTTTAAAATTATTTTAAAAATTGTATTAAATTTAGAAAAAATTTGAGGACATAATACAAGTATGTATTAAGTTATTCAATTATTTTTGTACGAAGCAGTGGAAAAAATAATATGGAACCTTGTTTACTGTAGCTATGTTTTTGTATGGAGGAATAAAACCATGTGTGGTCTTTTCTACATGGATTTTCAGAAGTTTGTTTAAAGAACTAAATATGGCGATAACATTTTACAAATATCAATTACTCGGATTTTTAGGTTAGTGACAATATTTATATTGACCCTGAGATCCAGAATTTTATGTGAAACAAACTCAAAATTATGTTTTAATACAATTTAAATTAATATAATTTAAAACAATTTTAATAACTTTCCTATTTATCTATTCGTACAAGATAATTACTATTAGGTTTTTTTTCTATATCGTATATTAGTTAGTAAATTTTCGAAATCATATAAGAATTGTTTCACACTTTTTTGTTAGCTATTCTAAAGAGTACTTTTATGGACTTAACTCAAACTTTTCAGTAAATTTTTTATATTTTTTTTCTTTGTATATAACAACCTTGCAATTTAAGGCTATTTAAAGCAACCTTGCAATACCTTGCAAGTAATTAAGATTTATAAATTTTGTATTATATTGATTTTGCTAATTTTGTTTAACAATATATATTTTGTTTTCAATTGTCTAAATTTATTTATACATGACTCAGCATATCCTGCAAGGCGCCTAATATTTTTATTCCTAAAATCCACTAATCCACCAGTTTAGTTTGAGTACTCCGTAAGCATACTCTACTCCTAGAGAAGTCTCTAGTCTCTATGTAGTCTGAATTTGATCGATTTTTGTTTGGTGTGCTTATAGCCACAATATTTATTATAATTTAATCTTTAGCATATAGTTTTTTACAGTAGGACACGTCCATAGACTTGATGAAAGACTGGTTTAGGAGAAGGTTGTTACAAGAAAAAGACCAACTGGGCATCATAAAATGCGGTGGAAAGGTACATCCGCTCAAATCTCTAAAAAATTAACATTTCACTGGATATCAGATTGATGGAAGACAAAGCCTTTTGGAAAAAAGTTATAGAATCAGCAAATACCTACCCAGGATTGTAGCGCTACATGATGATGATAATTATTTATATCTACAAGTCTAATAGGGTAAATTAAAAAATTTTGGAATTTCGTTTTTGGTTCACTCCATTGAATACGGCTTGCCAGGAATTAAATTGGTAACCAGTTAATAATAAACAAAAAATGTAGTTCACAAACATACGTGTATGAGGGTTATTGGTCAGAAAATTAAAGAAGAAAACAAAAGGATTTTGCTACGTCGTCCTTATTAAAGAGGTGTAATCTATGAATATGAACGTATCATCAGTTCATTTAAAACCAAATTAATGACATTATATCCATAAGGAAAATTATAAGGAATACTGCTGTGTATTGTTTTGCTTTCCCTTTGGAATTTTGCTTATTCGATGGATAACATCATTAACTTTCTCCCTAATAATCTACGGACCTTTTCATAACTGCTGCAACTTGGAATGATAACCATTTCGCTTTTATGGAAAAAATGTACTTTTTCATAAACATTTCTGCAATAGTGGGGGTGTTTTCTTCTAGAATGCGTGTAACCCACTTCGTGAAATAATCCATTACGGTCAACATGTACCTGCAATCATTTTCACTTTCTGAGATTAGTCTGGCAATGTACAAAGCTATATTTTTAAACGGATTTTCTACATTCTTTTGTCTTATCTCATGTTTTTTTTTTCGGCAATGTCCATTATTTGTGGCATAGGTAGTACATTTCTTACACCAGCCCTTTACATTGTCAAAACTATTCATCCAACAAAATCGTTCCGGGATTCTTTGAAGGGTTTTCCTTAGATCAAAATATTCTCCTGATGGACTGGCGTGCAACTAAAGAAGTACTTCTGCTACTCCGCTTTTTGGAGTCACCAACTGTGTTCTCTTCGCGGAACTATAATCGTTTTAAGTACTGGTTTAAGGAAGCTATCTTGCCATAATAAAGGAGTCCACTGGGCTAATATGTTTTAACTACTTAGCATAAGTTTGATATTTCTTGTTAAGACGGTCAACGGTTTTCTTCATTCCATTTTCAAATTTCTCTTGTTCTTCTCTGATCCCGGCATGCGTTCACTTGTCGTTAATTACCGTTATTCTCATCATCATTGCTTCACTGAATTCTGGTTTGTTACAGTGAGAACTTTCGCCTTCTAGAGAGGGAATCAGCGTTCCTGTGGCTAACTTTGGCCCGACGTTGGATTTTAAAATCATATCTTCTAATCCATCTGGTTTTCTGACTCTCTGGATTTTTAAATTGCGTTAACCACTTTGAGGTGGCATAGTGGGTTCGGATTTAAAACATTCTTTCATAAAGATTTTGATAGAAGTATTCTACTGATTTGACTACTGCTAGAAGTTATCTTTTTGTAACACAATAATTTTGCTCATATTTTGAAAAACCTAACGAACATTATTCGACACAAAAAAAGTTTGTTTGAGAAATCATCAAAATTTTTTATTCGTTTAAAAGGTTTCTAGATGCCGTTTTGTATTAAATATGTAAAACATCATTTAAATCGCCACTGCGGTTTGGCTGGGTGGCGCACATCCAAAATATCCAATTTTGCGTGACTATGGCTTCTATAACAAGCTGAAATTAACCAAAAGCAAGATTTATGTCGCATTTGAGGGCCGATGTGTTTTGTGGCTTATTTTTATATATCTGCGACTTAAAAAAACCTCACCAAAAAGATAAACGGGGTTAAATCTCATATTTTCGGTAGTCAATTCACATCACTACTACGTGAGATATCTATGCCTTTAAATCGCTTGTTCAGAATGTCCAATCTAGCATAAGATTTGTGATACGTAGATCTTTCATGTTAAAACCACATGTCATTGGTGTCCATATCAACAAATTTAGATGAAAAAAGTTTTCGCTCACGGTCACGGCCAGGCCAACATCGTCCTTAACGAAATATGGACCGAGAAAGGACACTGCGAGCCCAAAATCTATACCAAACAGTAATTTTTTGGGATACATTGAACGGATATCTCTTGAATCTCATCTGGATTAGAATTGTCTCAAGTTCGCCAATTCTGTTTATTCATATACCCATTTATTCTTACATTTTATTCTTAACCCATTAAAGCCTTGTGTGACCACTTGCTTACGAAAACACGCCATCATTTAATGTTAATTGTAGCTCAAGTTAACGCCAGAACTCTATCCGCAGTTTAACTTTTCGTTTCTAGATGTCAGTGTATTCAATTAGTTACAGTGTTACATTCCACAGTTTGGAGCGAAAGAATATCATAGTTATGTGAATTCATGCGTATTAACAAATGTGCAAATTATGGAACCAAAATTTGTGTAAGTAGTTTTATTAGTTTACTATTAAGACTTTCCGGCAATTTAAATAATTATTGATATAGTTAAGGAAGTAGGTTATAACATAAAAAATATTGCAGGCAACCTGGCTCATTAAGAAAAATTTACATGGGACTGAATTAGACTGTTACCAAATGGTCACACTAGGTTAATAAGAGATCTAATTATTTGTTTATTTACAGGAGAGGTTTGACGCTCCAGGAAGTCCTGAATAGGGTTTATAACGATAACAATGATGCAACTAACATATATATATATATATATATATATATATATATATAGTCTGATATCTATAAGTCCACCCGATCTAAATGTTTTGACTAATGAAGATTCGGCTGACGAGGATAATGGTGGATTTGTGGATAACCTGTCCCGAAGACAATCATTAGCAGAAGTTGAGCTGGATTATTTTGATGATGCACCAGAAGAGACTAGTGTTTTAATGAGATGGAAGAGCAAACATTACTTATTTCATCACTTCATACAGAACCTATAGTAATTTCTTTGAAATCACTAAAGGAAAAAAATTATACTAAAAGAACTTGGACTGATGGAGATTTTGTAAAAACATCCGACTTTCCCAAAGCAGACTAGTCACAGTTTAAAAATATGAGCCCTACAGATTTATTTAAGTTGTTGTTGGATAACGAAATACTAGGCCATATTTTAGACGAAACCAGAAACTACGCTCTTTTTATGAATTGTCCTGATTCGAAGATTACCTTGAACGATCTTAAATGGTTTTTGGGTCTTTTGATTGTGTCTGGATACAATTGTCTTCCTGGGAAAAGGTTTTATTGGGACAATGGAGCAGACATTTTAAATAAAACGGTGAAGGATGCCAAACGTCGAGACAGGTTTATCCAAATAATGCGTTTCATGCACTGTGCTGATAAAACGCAAATGGATTTAAATCATAAAATGTGGAAATTGAGACCAGTAATAAAAAAATTACAAAGTACTTTTCTTAAATATTATCAGCCAACTGAAAATATGAGTTATGATGAGTCGATTGTGAAATATTACGGCCGCCATAATTGTAAACAATTCATTAGGGGAAAACCAATATGATTCGGTTATAAAGTATGGTGCCTTAACTCCGAGACTAGTTACCTTGTGAATTTTGAGATCTTTCAAGGGAAAAGTACCAATTCCAACGATCTTTACCAACTTGCATTTAGAAAGGCAGCTGTTCCCCTTGTCTCGATTTTAGACACTTTGTCACAACAAAAGCTGCCTTACCAAATATATGGAGATAACCTTTCTACTGTATTCAATTTATTGGTGTATTTAAAAGAAAAAGTGTCACAGGAACAATAGCAGGAGCTAGCTCAGTAGGACGTACGCAGTGTGAGAAATGCGATATTGGACTCTGCATTTAATGCTTTGCCATATTTCATAAAGAGTAAATATTATAATGTTTATATAGTATTTTGACCTAGTGTTACCATATGATCACAGTTTGTAATGTCATACGTGCGAAAAACAAATAAAATTTAATACGTTTTTCTGCTTACTTGTATTTTTCCTAAACTAAACTTAGCAAAGAACCACCAGTTTTACAAAAAAAAATAATTCAGGCTTTGATGACTTAAATAGGCCTCAGCGCTGAAGATGATTTTTTAGTTCGAAAATTACTCATAGATCTATGGTCGATAACTTGTAGCTTCTCGGTCTGTTGAAATTTATACGGGTGCAGCCACAAGTAGCGATCAAAAATTCGCCAAGTTGTGGTCTATTAAAATCCAATTTCTTATGAATGACGTGAAATCGACTGCTCCAGATTCTTCTGCACTTTCTCAAGAATACCGACGATGTTTTCGATTAATCTTACGTTTTGTCGATGTATGACTGATAAATATTTAGTAAATCAGGGACTCAAATTTTATCCACCATACAGCGGATAATCCTTTCACTATAGCGATTCTGGCAACTGTAAAATGGGCGAAATGTATGGAAAGTTGCCCGAACAAAGTACCCATTTTGATAAAACAATTTTATAATTTTCAGCTGTTGTTGTACTTAATATCCATCCATTGTGATTTGGCAATAATATGTAAATACAGTTATTTTTAACTAAATATAATAAATATTAATTAACAAAGCTTAACAGGTATTGAAGGCCTATTGCTAAAATACCCTTAATATAATAGTTATATATTACAAAACTTGTATCAAGTGGGGTAGCTTCTTGTCCAATTATGCTCCTAGCTTACTAAATTGACATACTTTTCTCTATTCATCCCTGTTTGTTGCTTTTTCTTCTTAATCATCAATTTTTTCTTGTCTCAGGTCTTTCTATATGCTATAGAACTATCTTTGCTGCGTCGTTCTTTTTTTTGTTCGTTATTGGGCCCCGTTTTAGGATTATCTCATCTATCTCACTCTCTGTGACTTTATGAAGCGACTGATGCCTGGTTTGTTATACAGTTCCTCTAGCTCCCATCATCATCATCATGCAACCTCTTTTGCCCACTGCTGGACATAGGTCTCTCCCATTTTTCGCCACTCTTCACGGTTCTGTGCTTCTTGTTGCCATTTCTTGGATATTCGTCCAATGTCGTCCATCCAACGTGTTGGTGGTCGTCCTCTGCTGCGTTTGTCTTCTCTTGGGCGCCAGTCAATTAGTTTTCTAGTCCATCTTGTGTCTTTCAGTCTCGCTATGGGACCTGCTCAATTCCATTTCAGCTTGGCTATACGTTCGACGACATCACTGATACCTGTTCTTTTCCTTAAATCTTAATTCCTTATTTTGTCTTTTTTTTGTCACGCCGAGAATTGATCTTTCCATGCGCCTTTGTGCCACTCGCATTTTTAGTGCTGTTGTTTTTGTGAGCGTGAGGGTTTCTGCTCCGTATGTCATAATAGCTATCGGGATGTTGCTCTTAAAGATGTCTCTTAGTGAACCATACGCCTCCCAAGCAAGTGTTATTCGTCGTTGAAATTCGCAGCTTTGGTTGTCCTTGCCTATTCTGATTTCATGACCAGATATATGTACTTTTCTGTCAATTCTACCACTTGATTTTGGATGATTAGGTGTTCGCTGGTAACTAAATTTGTCATAAATTTGGTCTTACTGATGTTCATTTTTAGACCTATTGTTGAAGATACGTTTTCTTATTCTTGTACCATTTGTTGTGCTTCACCCAGATCTTCGGTAATAAGTACTATGTAATCGGCAAAACCCAGATGATTAAGCATTTCTCCATCTATTTTTATTCCTCTATTTTCTCACTTTAGCATTTTAAAGGCATATTCGAGGACCGCTATAAATAATTTAAGTGAGAGAGTGTCGCCCTCTCACACCTCGCTTGATATGAATTTCTCTGGTGGTACTATTAGTTTTACACGCATTGTGGCGTTTTGGTATAGTGTTTGTACTAGCCTTGTGAGCCGGTAATCTATTCTACTATTGTTCAGAGTAGTTATAATGCTGTCTAATTCCACAGTGTCGAAGGCTTTGTGAAAGTCTACGAAGATAAATACCAGTGGTTTGTTATATTCTAGCGACTTTTCTATTGAGGTTTTTACTGTTTGCAGGTGATCGTTTGTTCCGAATTTTGAGCGGAAGCCAGCTTGTTCTCGGGGCTGGTAAAAATCTAACTTTTTCTCTAGTTTTGTCGTAATTATTCGGGTAAACATTTTATAGATGTGGTTCAATAGGCTGATTGGCCTATATTTTTCTAGGTGCGCCTTGTCTCCTTTCTTGTGTAGTAAAATTGTTACTGCATTGTTCCATGTTTTTTTCCTCTAGCTCCCAATTTGTTCTAAATATAATAGAAAAAAAAATTATAAAAAATTCATAAGAAAAGAAAATAGAAAAGAAAACAAAAACAATAAAATTATAAAACAGCAAAAAGGATTGTAACATTTTACTTCATCATCGATACATTTTTGTAAGTAAAAGTTAGTTTATTTGTTTTGTCTGTTTAAATTTTGGACCTGCATTGTATTTTATTTTAAAAAATATATACATTTGAAAATTATGTGTTAAGTTTCACGCAAGAATTTTAAAAAAATCGAACATATCACTAGTTTTATTGAATAGAGACCTTAATTTCTATCCATTCGAGATTTCGCTTATACGTGTTCAAACAAGTTCATCACAAATTCATATCGACAATCCGCTATGGTTTTATTTGCGGTTCGAATGAAAATCTAAGTTGACGCCTCATCTAATTGGACGCAATCCAAAGCCTTAATGGCACTCAACGTTCGATGAATTGAAATAATCAGGTGTTCGCAAACAATATTCTATACTGTTCAAATAATTACGGAGCTATGCGTCGAATACAAAAAGATTTTGTTTATATATCAATCCGATTTTACATTATATGTAAAATAAAATAAACTATAGCGGAAAATAATAATTGGTTATTAGAAAGTAGAAAAAATAATATATATATATATATATATATATATATATATATATATATATATATAGAGACATATAAATATCTGGGAACCTGGGTTGATGACAAAAATGACCAAAGCAGAGAAATCAAAGTCCGAATTGAAACTGCAAGGCAAGCATTTGTGAAAATGAAGACAATGCTTACCAACAGAGACCTTCAGTTGCATCTCAGATTGAGGGCTCTAAGATGTTACATATTTTCTATCTTACTATACGGAATGGAAGCTTGGACATTGAAGAAACAACACATAAGGAAAATAGAAGCGTTCGAAATGTGGTGTTACAGAAGAATAATAAAAATTCAGTGGGTTCAAAGGATTACCAATGCTGAGGTAGAACGACGTCTAAATAAGGAGTTAGAAATTATGAACAGCATAAAAAGAAGAAAACTAGAATATTTGGGTCACATAACCAGAGGAGAAAAATATGAGCTGCTGAGAATTATTATGCAAGGAAGGATCCAAGGAAGAAGAAGCATAGGAAGAAGACGCATCTCCTGGCTGAAGAACCTTAGAGAATGGTTTAACTGTAGTTCACTACAACTTTTCAGAGCAGCAGCCAACAAAGTGACCATAGCCGTTATGATATCCAACCTCCGATAGGAGATGGAACTTTAAGAAGAAGATATATATATAATATATATATATATATATATATATATATATATATATATATATATATATATATATATATATATATATATATCTAAATCCTACCATCATTGCTGCATCATTTTATTATAGGTATGTTTGTGCATCCACTTGAAAAATTGAAATATATCTAAATTTTAGACTGTTGTTGACTATCTTGCAACCATGGCTACTTTGGTGTCAACTCAGTTTTCTATATACTTTAAGAATAAAGAAGATAATTTTTACTTTCACTACGATAGCAATTTTGCATCCACATATTTTGCTATCGTTGGAACGTCCCAATATACCATATTACAGCAAGCCGACATTTCTGTGTCCGCAACGGGTATTTTTGTTCATAGGAAAGCTGTTTCTGCTTCCGCAACGTTGCCATTATCAAATACCTCGGTTCAGTTTATCATTCATTTTGATAAATACTTTTATTTGTACTCTGTTAGAAAAAAAATGTCTGCGTAGAAAATGCCATCTTATATTCTCAAGGTTGTCTGCTAGGTTGTGTTGCATCATTTTGTAAATGAAGCAAGGTACAGTACTCCATAATGACAAAACGAAAAGAAATTGTAAATCAGGAAAAAATGATATAAACCAATAAAACGTCAGAAAGTGAGATTTTTAAATATTAAGTTAATTAAAATGCAGCAAATACTAAGGCACCATATAAAATGTTCATAATTTTTTAAGCATATTTCAGTATTGCATGATATACGGATATTTTAAAAATAGTGTCAAAACTAATAACTTTATTATAGAAATTCCAAAATACACATATTTGTCAAAAAAGATATAATGTAAATTATGTTGTTTCGGAAAACCTTTTTAATAAAAGTTATTAACAATTATCAGTGTTGCACCTTTTGAAATAACAGTAGAGTATCAAAAATAAAAAGTGAGAGAATAGAAACGTTCGTGTTTATTGAGAGAAGTTTCGGACAAAAGTTATGAGCTACATTCAGAACTGAATTGGTTATAAATAACATTTTTTATTATTATTAATTAGTTTTAAAGTAATCGTGCTGTTTCAAAAACATATTTTTCAACTATTTGTAATATTAAAAAATATCTTAAATATATCAAGCATAATTTTTTTCAAAATATTTACCCAGAAGGAAGAGAGAATATTTTTAAGTAATTTTATGGAATGGGTAATAATGTTAAACAAAACATTTATCTTCGAGGACTCGGACAGGAGATATCTACATCCCGACTTAACCATTAAAAAAATGTATAATATGTATGTAGAAAAGTGTGTACAAGAAGATGTAGTTCCTGTAAAAGAGAAGATTGTACTACCCTTTTTCTACTCAGTTCAATTTGCAATTTAAACCTCCATCAAAATATAAATGTCAGCTGTGTGATTCACTACATAGTAAGTTATCTTTTGAGCAGACTGAGAAAGAAAAAATAACAGCAAACAACTACATTTGCGGAAGGCAGAGAGTGCAAGATATTCCTTAAGTGGTGATAAATTGAAGGTAAGTGAAGAAAATTACGTTTTTACGTTTGATTTAAAAAAAAATACTTCCTTTTTCAAAATTAAGTATGTCAATGGCTTATTACACGGTTCAATATATAACAAATCTGTGCAAATCTTAGCATACGCTGATAATATCAATATTGTTGGGAGAATGGAAAACACAGCACGAGAGGCGTACGTAGCATTAAAGGAAGCGGCTACAAAAATGGGTTTAATAATAAACACCAATAAAACAAAATACATGAAAATAGGTACGCAACCACAAACACTACTGCCACTTGTTATAGAAAATGACATCGAAGCAGTTAACGAATTTGTATACATGGGAACGCTCGTCAATACTGAAAATGACACTACCGCAGAGATAAACCGCAGAATTTGCACGGCTAATAGATGCTATTTTGGGCTTAATCTCCTTTTTAAATCTACAGTTATATCAAGAAATACAAAAGTAAAACTCTACAAAACAATTATACGCCCAGTCCTAACATATGGTTCAGAAACCTGCACTTTAACAAAAAGCAATGAAAACATGTTAGGATGTTTCGAAAGAAAAATACTAAGGCGCATCTTTGGAGCGGTAAATGAAAATGGTGTCTGGAGAAGACGATACAACTTCGAACTCTATAGGATATACCAGGAACCAGACATCGTAAAACACATAAAGATAGGACGTCTGAGGTGGGTAGGCCATGTAATGCGGATGGAGCAAACCTACCCAGCTAGAAAAACGCTCCTTGATAGACCTATTGGTCAAAGAAGAAGAGGAAGACCCAGAACAAGATTCCTAGATAAGACAGATCTTTTTTTAACAATAATTGCTTTCGTTAAAATTTAAAAATAGTAATATTTCAAGTAATAAATTTTATGGTTTGTTTTTAGCTGTCATTGTATTTGTTCAGTTTTATTTTAAATTTAATATTAATTTATGACAGCTCGTTTTAGCATTTTTGATATTGATTTGTTTTGTTTTCTTTAAAAGAAAGGTAAACTTACATGTAAATTTTGTAAGTTTTTGTAGTATCTCCAACTCCTGGAATTTGTAAACAGATGACACATGTAAGTTTTTTTTGTATTTTTATATTTTGCAGCTATTGTTATTATATTTTTGTATTGTCTTATTTTTGTAACTGTTTGTGGTGACACAAAAATAAATGTTAAATTTTGTTTCTTAACATTTGTTTATTTTTTTAACTAGCCCTTTTTTGAGTTTTATATGAAAAAGATATGTTTTGCATTTCTGATAATTATTTCCCTAGTTACAACTAGTTGTTGTAATAGTTATAATTAGGCACCTTGAAGTGGCGCTCTTTATAAATTACTAGAGGTGTTCCCTGTTTCGTTTTGTTTTTATTTGTTCTAAGAGATTCATGACCCATTATTTCATTTTTCTGTAGTTGCCCCAATACAAACCCCTTAATATTTTTTACTTATCCACGACCCCAGCTCTCCTAACAAACCCTGAGTGCCGTTCGCACAAGTCCCGATTATTTTGCTTGCCCTATCTTCGCCCTCAGTAGTTTCTATCCCCAATCTCCTACCACCAAAATCTTACCCTATGGTAGGCAAAATATCTTCGTTATAATTGAGGAAAGATCTTCTTGTTATTCTTGCTTTATATAAGATTACCTTCTAGATTTTTGATTTTATCTCACAGTTAATGTGTCGATTACCTCATATAGAAGGGATATTTACCTACGGGGGCCAAAAAAATGTTTGAAGCAATTTGAATTTATATGACAATTTATAGTGTTTACCAGAATATCCACATAAGGATATTTGGGTACACCAGTATATCCACCCTTGGATATCAATTGTACTCTCAAAATATCCACATCTGGATAATAAAAGAACATTATATTTATTACTCTTGAAAACTTTCAAAATGTTCCGCTGGGCACAGTCAAGGTTTGTCCGAGTAAGCAATGCAACATTTTCTCGTTAGTTTACGCACTCCACTTTTTTTTACAAATTATACAAACTTTTCGTAGAGACCTCTTTTTTCCAATTTCTTTTGAAAAATCGGCCATGCATTGGTTTCCCAGATGTAGTAAGTTGATTTTTTTTATCATTCATTTCTTGATATCCTTTACTATATTTCAGAATTATCCCCCGGCAGCAGAGTTTTGTATATTTATACATTTGAACTTGTTTTTAATGGTCTTAGCTGTTAAATACTCTGGAGTTCAACAAAATTAGATCTTAAAGGTGCAAACCTATTTTGGTGAATCACGTGTAAGATTTCCGCAAAGGACTGTACGGTTCAACATCTTGGTCCAGTGTATCAACTGATCTCATATTTGGATCGTGGTGTTAAATTATTTTCGGTTTGTTATGATAGAGAAAAAAATCGGTTGCCTGTAAAGTCGGTTTTACGGGCGAAGATTTTACGTGACAACGTCTTTTTCTCGGTAGAATATTTATTGATATGAATATTATTAAATTGCACAATAGGAACAAGGAATTGAATGAAAATAAGAATTGCACAAATTTTAACTATAGAAATATATTTTGTTTACTAAAACATTGTACATATAAACTTAAACTTAACTAATTTCTATTTGAGTGATTCAACGCGCCTAATTCTCTAGTGCTGCGCGCGCAGCGGACCGATCATGTTTGAGTGGAAGAAAGACGCAAGGCATTCGCCGGTCCGGCGGGCCTCACTCTCGTTCGGTGACTCATCGTAACAGACGTGAGCGGGCGTTACACTTTTTCATGAGTGACTCCGAGCCACAACCTAATTTAAGACGTTGTCACGTCAAAACGCTCCTTGATAGACCTAATGGTCAAAGAAGAAGAGGAAGACCCAGAACAAGATTCCTAGATAACATCGATGAAGACATGAGAAATATGGAAATACGTGTTTGGCGGAGAAAGGCGATGGATAGGGATGACTGGAGAAAAATTCTTGGGGAGGCTAGGACCCACACAGGGTTGTAAAGCCAAAATGATGATGATGATGGCTTATTACAAACTGAACATGGATGTTTACAACTTGGGTGTTCATAGGTTTAATGATAATAGGGGTTTTATGTACATAAACATGTCTAGAGGGTCCCAGGATAGCAACGTACCTTGTAAAGCACCTTAAGCAAAATGCTTCTAAACATAAACACATAATCATGTATTTCGATTGTTATACAGGGCAGAATCGAAATATAAAGTTATCCTAAGCTCTTTAGAAACTTGAACACGAACTTGAAATGAAAGTTGATCATATTGATTACAAATTTCTTGTGTTAGGACACAGCTATCTTTCAAAAGATGCTGACTTTGGTGTCATTAAAAAAAGAGGTTTGGTGTTACTGATATTGTAAAAACTGATAAAAACAAAAGTCCGTTTCTGATCACTGAAATGAAGAGAGAATAATTTTTATCAACAAAAAAATTGGAGGATTGTATTACCAACAGAAAAATTAATATAAATAGTCAAAAAGTGAACTGGTTACATATATAATGGCTACGGTATAGCAAGCATAAACAAAACTATATATTTTATAATCAAACATTGCAGGAATTGTTTGAATTCGATGAAATTGATATTTTAAAATCAGCATCAAAGGCAAGGCCTCAAATTTTGTTTAATGTAGTTCAAAATCTTTTGTATTCTGATTGTAAATCAGCGAAGCAAATTAAAAAGAAACACATGGTTGATTTCTTTAGAATTATTCCACCACATGTCACTCATTCTACAGAATGTTGCCAACAATAAATCAAACGAGCGCTGCATCAGCAAGAGAAAATGATTCAGAATTATCAGATGCTGAAGAGTATATTGAATCAATCGATGGCCTTTTTAATAAATTATAATTTCATAATTATTATTATGCACATTATCGTTTTGAACCAATTTTTTTGTTTCTCAGAAAATTAAGTTGTTATACATAGCTCGGTCATATCTGTGTAAATTTGTTTCCAATCAGAGCTTTAATTACCAAATTAATTAAGCAAAAATAACAATGGTAAGCAACAGAGACATATACTTGCTTAACATTTCAGTAAATACCGCCATTTGGTAGTATTGTTGTACAATTTCACAGGACGCGGTCACTGTACTAATTACGGAAACCAGACCCCGTGTCTAATTCGTCAATGGAGATATTGCATCTGTCTGGGAACCTATTTGCTATCTCAATTGACTTGAGCGCATTGAGCTTTACATACTCCTCCACAATATCACATCAATCATTTTCCCGATTATGTGTTAAATCTACTTACATATATACAGATATGCGATACTGCCTACGTTGATGATATGAGGGTAATTCAAACAGGTTATTGTTAAATTACAAGGATCTGTAGCAAGCCACAGAAAGGTATATACATCATAGGTACAGATTATATGAAACTATAGTTCAAGAAAATAATACATTTACCAATAACAATGAACTATTATATATTGTTAAGGAATTACTAATAAATAAAAGATTTGTTTATCACTAGTTTCTTTCATCGAAATTCAATAGAAACTATACCACATACTGTGTTTAGTGCAACTTCTAATAAATATAACTAGTCTGATACAAGAAAAAGAACAAACAACAGATATAATATTAAAATAAATATTCTTCTTTCACAGTAGTTGATTTTATTATATAATTTATAAAATTTAACGTAAAAACCATAACAAATAATATACTTAACACGTTAAGCATAAACGCGCTCCTTTTGTCTCGGAACAAAATATTTTTTGTACTTCCGACATCAAAATTATATTAGTTTTTGTGTGTGTATATGCATGACAATTCAATGTTCTGGCAATTAAAACAAGGAAAAAACATTGTGGTTGCTTTTGGTGCATACGGTATGTATATAAATTTTTTGGTTCTTGGTTTTTGTCCAGACCATGTGCACCAAGTTGTCTCACACAATTTGTAATGCACGAACAAATTGCCACAAATATACATATTATGTTATTCTATTATATTAACTTCTTAACAGTAGGTACTTGCATGGGTATCAAAAAAACACCTAATGCACAGAAAAGTAGTTGAGGGGCAGCCTGGACAACATACACATGTACTTTTTTAGCATTCTGAAAAAGATTTATAACAAAGTGTGTATCTTCCTCTATTCTCTTTTTGTATAATGCGGTGTCCGGCGGATTGTTCTTGTTCGGGACCACTCCTAGTGTTCAATTTTTTCACATGCAAAAAATGTCATTTTTTCGCAGTATTACTAACTATCCTTCTACCACAATTTTACCATCATTACCTTAGTCCAACCCTTGATAACCTTTCCCTGATTTCAGCCTCTCCTCCTTTAGAAATACAGACAGTTTTAAAATATCAAACAAGAAGACTCTGTCTTAAGTACATACAATCACAGGCCTTGCCTAAAGAATTTTATGAGTTAAAACATCGGAAGATAATCTCTGATAAAACTATAAGGGCACTAAACCCCTTCCTCTCTGAAAAAACTGGAGTTCTTCATGTGGGTGGTAGATTAGAATTTGCCCCTATCTCTTTCGAAGAGAAACATCCCTTGCTACTACCATCTAATCATTCAGTTGTCAAATTAATGATAAAACAAATGCATGTTAAATTGGAACATGCAGGTGCCTTGACCACTTGATCAAATTTTCGTTCGAAATATTGGCCCATATCTGGACTAAGACAAACAAAGAAGATAATACACGACTGTGTGAAATGTTTCTGTTTCATGACACCCAAGTCAACACAACTTATGGCAGATCTCCATCCCGATCGTGTTCTCTCGACAAGACCTTTCTAAAAGGTATCAGTAAATTAAGGAGGTTTTTTCATGATCCGATCCTCTTATTTTAGAAAGGCTCCGTTATACAAAGCATACATAGTCTTCCTCATATGTATGACCACCAAATGTGTACATATCGAACTTGTCACCGGCTTAACAGCTGATGCTTTTATTCTCACCCTTAAAAGATTTATTGCAAGGCGGAGTGCTCCCGAGATTATATGGTCAGACAATGCTACTAATTTCTATGATGCCCGCAATCAGCTTCTTGAGTTAAACGAACTCTTTAAAAGTAAGAACTTCTCGCAGAGGATCACTAATTTTTGCTATGAAAACTTTATTCGTTTTAAATTTGGAGTGCCTCGTAACCCTTCTCAATTTGGGTTGTATGAGGTAGGGATTAAAGGTGCCAAATACCATCTTTATCGTCTTGTAGGAAATCTTCGTTTGACCTTTGAAGTTTTATATACAATAATTTGTCAAATCGAAGCCATTTTAAACTCGAGACCTATCACTCAGCTCTCACATGATCCAAATGATCTCTTAGTCTTAACGCCCGGACACTTTCTTGTAGGAAAAAGTCTCAGAAGTCCACCAGAACCAGATCTCTCAGAAATACCACAGAACCGTCTTTCTCTCTTTCAGCATATATCGAAAATTCATCAAACCTTTTGGAAAAGGTGGTCGGTGGAATATTTGCATATGAACAAAAGTAGGAGTAAGTGGAACATCGCTACTGATCCTAAAGATAGGTGATGTTGTACTAATTAAAGATGAAGAGACTCACCCACTTCTCTGCCCTCTGGCAAAGATCATCGAAGTGCTCCCAGGCAAAGATTCTCTTGTTCGAACTGGAAGGGTATACACGCCTAATGGCGAATACCTTAGGGCAATAAAGAAAGTAGCTAGGTTACCCTTTAACCAGTAGTGACGCTTTCAGCCAAATATATAGTTTCTTATTTCTATAAATTAGACTTTGGTTTCTCTAGATTTTAAACAGTTCTTAGTTATCTTAGTTTTTACAACAATGTCCCAAATGTATACCGGTTTAATCTCATTCTCCAAGTAACTATTTGCTACCCTATCCCAGTGGCGTAACAGTTCTCGCCCGCCCCCAGTATGTTCAATTTTTTCACATGCAAAAAATCTCATTTTTTCGCTGTATTACTAACTAAAATTCTATCACAATTTTACCATCATTACCTTAGTCCAACCCTTGATAATCCTTCCCTGATTTCAGCCTCCCCTCCTTTAAAATACAGACAGTTTTAAAATAGCAAACAAGAAGACTCTCTCTTTCCTGTTGTCTAGCGCTGAGAACAGACGCTCTTCTTTCCTGTTGACTGTCATTGGTGACAGGGGTGTACTCTCTACTCTAATTCTCCCGCTTATAGTTACGCGAAAAATACCGCAAATACTGTTTTAAATCGTGTACAGACGCAAATGTGCTATATCTCGTGATCTCAGTGTTAGTACGGCGAGACACGTGTTCAAAAACCGGTACCCGGACAGATTCCCCATATGAAGAACGACCGCGAGTAAAAGCCTGTTAATACCGCAAGTGTGTGTGCAGAAGAAGAACTGGTAACACTTTGTATAAACTTAATTTGCTATAATCTGTATAACCTTCTACCACATATCCTAATTAATTTGAACCAGCCCTATATAATAGAGTCCTCATTAACTGAAATTATATTCATAATTTTACATAGGTATGTACACCCTTTTTGTACACCTAGTGTGTAGCAATGATCAAACTATTTTTTTTTTTCGGAAATAAGTAATAGGTATTGTGTTACCCGTAACATATTTGTAAAGCATATGCGCATTGACAACCGCCATATTAGTCAAAAGTTCGATAGCGACTATTCGGTACCACTTGATACTTCTACGAATGGGAGAACTCTATGCCGATTTTTGGTCCGAAACGTCAATCAATAAAGGCTTTTGCTACGTTGTGTTCGACATCAGTCGATGGCTTAGTAACCGCTCCAGGTTTAGTCTCTACTTCAATCATTGAAGGAGGATCCTTAATGGTTAGAAAGAGAACGTCTCTCTTATCTTTTCACTTACTGACAATAAGTTTTGTGTTGCTCTGTAAAGATTTAATTTTTCCTCGTTTGACCTTAACATTTACGACAGCTTTTGGACTGCGTTTGCTCTTAGCGCGTAATGTACCAATTAAATATGTGTGCTTTGTCTGTTTAAGTCGTGTGCTAGTTCAACGCTCGTATAAAAATTATCCGTGAATAATGTTCTCCCAAAAGATAACGGAGGTTGAATGAGTTCCATACAACTACTATCTACTAGAAGCTAAGGATTTCTCTGATGGTATTTGTTTTCTTCCGTAAAGTTTCACCACATATGTACAACCTTTAGATACACAAAGTTAAAATAGCTTGATCCCATATTTATGCCTTTTTATGGGTATGTATTAAAGAAAACTTAACCTTCCACAAAATGGCATCATTGTCTTATCAATACACAGAGAATTGTTAGGCGTACAAATTTTCTGAAACTATTTAAGATTATTATAAGAGGTGAGATTTGGTATAGCCTGTTATTTAGTGGAATATATTTATTATCAGGAATGTGAAAACAATGTAAAAGGCCTTTGAATCGGTTCCTGCTAAAACCGCAAATTTAAGAAATCGCATTTTTATAAAGTGGATTGTTGCTCGAATAGTCTCTCAACTCTGGTTTCTTGTCTAATCCCATCCATATTATCACTGCTAAAAAACGAAATAATTTATATGTATATGCGTCTTGCTATTTGTACAAAAACGAATAATTTTTGATGGTTTTATCTACAATCACTTCAACTATTTTTGTTGAGCATATCTATTTGTTTCTGGTATTAAAAAATCCTGAATTTCATTATCAACAAATACTAAGTAAAAATCAATCGGTTCATGACCACGTAGTTGCTCTTTGCCAATGTTGAATCTAGGACTATCATAAAATTCAAATTTATGTAGTTTATCTGGGTTCTAAATAATCAACAAATAAATAAAAAATAAAAAATTGCAAATAAGACATCTTACCAATTACTAAATCATCGACTAAATTAGAAGAACCTGCTTCATAATATAAGTTTTGTTTCTTTCACGGTATACAACATTGTCACCTATTTCTATAAAGTAAGAAAACAATCAAGACACCAATCTGTACTGTGAGCGAAATCAGCTACCTATTGTCACTTTATCAATAGAATTACTGGGCTCAGTTTCTTCATCACTACTCGAATAAAGTTTATCACTGCCATTCTGTGGATAAACAGGATCAGCATTAGAGTTATAATAATCACCGAAATCAGATTCTTCTAGTATTCGACAAAGTTCATCTTTTGATAATCCTTTTTTTGTTTAATAGACGAAGATATGATTACTTTTCTACTGCAGGAAATGAATACAATTATTGCACACGATGATACCACAGTGAAATAAAAATATCAACAAAAATCCTAACCTACAAAAACAAAAAGTACAGCTTTCTGCATGGTCTTGTAGAGATATTCATTCAGACCTAGCTTTCTTATGTTTTCTAGGAGGTTCTTCAGAATTACTCTAGTAGTAGGGAGAATAATAGATATTGTCTGGATACTTTCCATTCTTCACTGTCTTTGTATTTGAATTTCCAGATCCCTGTACTTGTTGTTGGGTATCGCCACATTAATTAGTGTTGTTTGTCTCTTTAGTTTATTAACTAGTATGAGATCTGGTCTATTATGTGCCACTGTTTCGTCTGTGAGCACAGTGCGATCCCAGTATAGCTTGTAGTTGTCATTTTTAAGCATTCTGTCAGGGACATATTGATAATAAAGAAGATGGTCGGTTTGGAGAAATCCCAGTTTGTCAGCTAGTTCTTGGTGGTCAACATTTTCTACTGAGTCATGTCGTAACTCTTAGGTATTTGGCTTTCGGTTTTCCATTCGCTGCATCCGTCTTGTACTACTAGTTGTTCTTCTGGTTTTTTATTACTCTTTTTTAAGATAATTCCTTCTCTGGATTAATTGTTATTTTCCAATTGGACACACCAGTCTTCTATTATATTAATTGCTGTCTGTAGGTTTCTTACGGCTACATCCCGGTTTCTATATTTTACCGCTATAGCATAGCAGCAGTGTCATCTACATATAGGCTGAGTAGAGTTTTGGATGTTCTTGAAACGTCCTCTTTGTATATGCTGTACAGTAAGGGTGACAATACTGCCCCCTGTGGTACTCCCCATGCTGCCAAATTAAAATGGAGCTTCGCAGAACACAATGCCCGACTGAAGGATAAGAGATGGAACCACGAAATACAATAGTGAGGGACATGGTTAGGAAAGAGAAGCAAAGGAAGACCACAAGTGAGATGGGCTGATGACATTAAGAAGATCGGGGGACACAACTGGAAGCAAGTGGCGCAAAATAGAAGACACTGGATTGATTTGGGGGAGGCCTATGCCCAAAGTTGGATTATTTAAGGCTGAAGAAGAAGAAAAAGTGGTACTCCCGCCTCCAGGTCTCCCTATTCGGACAGGACTTGTCTCATTCGGACCCTGAACCTCCGGTCGTTAAATTACGGGATCATTAGTCTTATCATGGCCCCACTGTATCTCTTTATCACGGATAGACACATCAAGAAGAAGAATGTTTAATATATTTTGCTAATTTATAGTAAACGTTTTACTATCCAGTACTTTGTGCAATCAAATTACCATTGAAAATATATAAATGGCATTCATATTGGTACTTTAAACTGATTTTATACCTTCCTTATCGAATAAGTTTATTAATCGTGCGTACGTGATTATATTTCTTAAATATTTTATAATATTCGTATATAACATTTGCATTCGCATATAACTAATTTATTTGTAAAGATGTTCAATCATATCTACGTTTAACCACTACTACTCGATTTAACCTTTTGTTTTAAATAAAAGTCCATCTCACAAAATCTACTAGCGTCCACTTTTATTCGAATATAGAGACTTGATTGAGGGCAAATTACGTTTGATCGTCCCATTTAGGCATCACAAATTAAACTCAATTTTCAGTTAGCCTCCTTTTCCATAAAATTTTTGCCTAGACTATTTTATTTAAAACGCTTTTTTGCAAGGTGCTGATTAAATCTAATGTTAATTTGGTAGCTACAATAAGGATCAAAATGTCCTGTCATTTCTAATATCAGAAGGTGGTAATTAATTTTTTTATTTTTAGTAATTACCACCTTCTTATATTAGATTTTCATAATACTGTCCCTCCTTACTTTCACTGTAACGTACTGTTGCTATTTTCTGTCTGTTGTGACGCAGTTTATTTCCTGCAACTCATGTGTATTAGATTCAATTTAACCCACAAGACAATATTATGTTTATACCACTAACATCTATAATGTAAAAAGACAACAATGATATAATTGTGATATACTAACAACTACACGGATGTGTTATTCCCCTTTTGTGAGAACAAGATGAACTTTTAATTTATTTTATATCTATAACATCATTGATACACTTGTTTATTCGACAAAAGGTATATAATACATACATCTCACCGTGTTGTTGACTACTATACCCAAGACTAATTACAAACCAAATAATTTATTAAACATGATATGTTTATATTGGCGATGTCAAACGAAAGAGGCGGCACGGTGCGGTAAAAATTTGAAGAAGTGCACGTAGGATAACAAAACATTTTGTATTTATTTATACACACATGACATAGTTATAAACATTTTAAATATTATTAAATAAAGCACAATAAGGTAACAAAATGTTAAAAAGTATTGTTCTGTACCGCAATGCAGTAATTATCGATCGGAAAGAATAAGTATGCACTTTTTTCCTCGTGACAAAATCTACAAGATCGTACATGACATTCCTTCGTTTTTTTTTTTCATAAGTACATTCTTTTATTTTATTTTGAAGTGTCACAATTTTAGTTTCTTAATTTGTTGTAATTAATGTAACTAGTCTTAAATGTATTAATATTTGTTTTACCAATGTTCATATTAAAGTTAAGTTCACCTATTGTACAGAAGTGATCAGTAGTAAAATGTAAATATAATATTGTATAATTTAGTTACTATTAGGACATTTACAATATGTAAATATATTAAATGTCATAATAGTAACTAAAGACAAACTGCTAAGTAAGACTTTAGATTAGAAAAAGTTAGTTAGTTTAGGTTAGAAATAAATTACTTATTATTCGATCAGTAAACAAATCGTAATATTGCTTGTTTTTTATGCTAATCAAACATAAAAAAATTGTACCATTTTGGAATAATAGTGATATAAAAAAAACCAAGTGTTTTATTTATATGTATTTAGGAAATAATATATTATATTTGCCACACAACAAAACGTGGCCAGCCTTTAACAAGGCCTCGCCTTCTTTTAAAGGTCTTTTTGTGTCTCCTATATATTTCAAAATATCGAGCAGACTAGCTTCAATTTCTTTATTTGCCATTGCATTAACAAAAAATAATAAATACAGATAATTTTTACACACAACAATGATTCACCTACAAAGATTATGGAAGCTCTGTTTTGTTTTCCTACGTGCGTGATCAGCTGATCATCTGTCAAAGCGCCCCCTATAGTTCGTTGACATCGCCAATTGAGGAGTGACCTATATTTATTTTAATTTTGTGTGACAATTAAAAAAGTCTAATATTTCTGACTGAATAATGTTATTGTTCTATGCCAACAAAAAGAAGAAGTGATTAAGACAGGTGTTGTCTCGATAGGTGACAGTTGAAACAACACATGACTTAATTAACAATTTTTTGTCAAAAATGCCAGCTGTATAATAATATAATAAAATAACTTTAAATATTGAATAAAGGCCTTGTTTGTCACTTTTCCTTTTGTTGGGAGATGCGTTTGGTTTGTTTTTAAAAATATGTGTATGTCCATGTCAATTTTATTATACACTAAGAGATAGTGTCGACACTAAGGTAAGATTAAAATAAAATCTTTAATTATGATATTGTAACGAATGTTTTTCCATTACAGCAAGTTCTGATGAAGCCCAAAATTATGTGGCGAAAGCTTGACTTTTAATAAAAGACACTCACTTAGAAGCACCCGTGTTGTATTGCTTTCTTAGTATTGGGTCGTTCCCGGTTACCTTCAACCGTCTGTATATATATATATATATATATATATATATATATATATATATATATAAATATATATATATATATATGCAGGTACACACTGTGAATTAGAAAATAAAATGTTAAAACTCTGTTTTTATTAATTTATTTAATTTATCTTAAATTTTATTATGACTATCAATTTAATAAAACAATATCTAACTTACTAATATATTTTTACTGCACATTGTAACCGGCACTAAAGTAGTTAGGGGAATAGATTAAACGTGCATGCCTTGAAATGAAAAAAAAATATTGTGCGCACTCTGTATAATTAAACTGTCATTAAAGTAATTGTAATAAAACTAAAATCATTGAGAAACTCTTCCCGCAAATTGAAATTTTGTCATCAAATTTAAGCAGGCTCAAGTTTTTATTTTCTCCGTAGTTTCAGAAAGAGAGTAACTTAACCAAATCTCTCCGGAATAATTTTATACTGCTGCAATTTCGCAACTAATTCTCTGTAATTTAAAGTAAGTAGATTCAAAAAGACAAAAGAAAAGTCTTTCCCGGTCATCTGCATACATATGGCCGTCATTTTCTACATTTCCACTTAAGCCAACCAAAGACATTAAAGGGAATTGAAAATCACTTTTTATGAGCGTTGGCCGAAAGTTTTTGATTTTAATTGACCCAAAGTTTACGCTACGACGGCAAGAAGACTAAGATACTTCAAAGACTACTTCTGGGGCTAAGAGGACGACTTAAAATACTCTCTGGGCTTTTAAATGATGGAAGATATCTTTAATTGAACTAGAAAGTCGCATCTATCCGGCTTTGCATTTATTCTTAATTGATTAATTATGTACTAGTTAGAAAAGACCTTTGCCTATTAAAGTAACTTAGATGCTTCAGACTAGATTGAATAATGTATTAATTTAAAGATTTTCGCTAAAAATTAATACCATAAAAGATACTTCAAACTAGTTATGTATTACAAAAATAATTATTAAATACAGTCATCATAATATATACAGTGTAATACAGCAACATTATAATTATAATCTAATTGGTAATACCTAATATTTTATTATCAGGTATATACATGTATTTGCTACAAAGAGTCAGAATGTACTTACTTCTGGTTTTATTTTTTTATTTTGTCAGCTAGTATAGAAAGTACTTAAAATTGTGATTAAAGTCACCTTTTACAATGCTGCAATACTACTAACGACAACAAACGACAACTGCTAGAATGTATGCATAAAATATGACCTTGTGTATGATTGGAATGTTCTATGGTAGACAGCTGTTTGCAATCATATAGAAACAACGGACGTTTATCGAAATATCAGGTTTAGAATAATTATTTAAGTACCAATTAAATAGATGTTTATGCCCAGAGGGCAACGATGTTACAAACCCGAGGGCCTCTGTCCCTCGGGTTTGTAAGTCGCCCAAGGGCATATACATCTATTGATACCCGCGGTGCATACAAACTTTTATGTCATACTAGTTCGTTATTTCATCTACAAATAAATATGTTCTAAAAAATCCGAAAATTCGATTTCATTTTGACAATATATTTACTAGTAGACATTATGTTAGTATATTAGTAATAGTGTACTGTATGCCCGCGCGAGCATAAAGTGTACTTTATGGCCCGCACGGGCGTAAAGATACAAACAAAAAGTTAATCCGTAACGTAGAAACATAACGCGGACGATAAAATGTCTACTAGTAAATATATTGTCAAAATGAAATTGAACTTTCGGATTTTTTAGAACATATTTCTGTGACTGAGGTGAGTAAGTACATAAGTCAAATTTTCCGAATTTTTTTTTTGATAAAAATGTGTAGGTGATTTGTAATACTATCATCGGATCTAAGCACTTTAGTCTACTATGCATTTTTACAGCTGTAATTGCGAAGTGTGCGTAATGACCATACTGAGAAAATACCGACTTGAGTTTGTGAATAAACACTTAAGTCGACTTATGTGAAGGGAGCCAGTTGGAGCTTGTTGTCTCGTGTCGTCCCGTTGGTGACTTATGTTACTAGGCGCGTATGAAACGTTACATGCAGACAAGAATTTAACCTAAAACAATTCAGTTTGGTTTGATATTGCGACTAACACGTGTCCAGAAGTTTTCTGTTTAAAGTGTCTGGTTATTTATATATTTGTGTATCTTTAATTTGGAAAAATATTTGTGTTTCTTTAATTTGGAAAAATATGAGTGGATTTTCAAGTAGATGGGAAAAAATTAAAGAAGCGTTGAGAAAAAGAAAAGAAAAAGAACTTATTGTTTCTAGTAAGAGCGAATCTTGTGGCCTGGTTATTTCTGAGAAGAAAGGTAAGTTTTTTAGTTTATTATATTTAGAAAGATAGATTGGTTAAAATTTTGATGTTATTTTAGATGATGGTGGTGATTACATGAGGCTAGAGCCCAATACTAGTTTAACTGGGATGATTTTGAAAGAAAGTGTAGAATATACCCTAGATTCATATAAGAAGCACTTTGTACCAGAGCCTGGCTATAATGATCCCTGCTGTAGTAATGGTACTGGTAATTAAATCTTAGATCTTTTAATTTGAGTTGTTGTATAACCTAACTTTAATAATTCGGCTATAAGCTAAATGTCATTCTGTTTACAGAGCAAAACTGCATATCGGAATATTTTCAAAGCTCCCAGGACGAACCAATCATCATTCAGGAATTAACTTCATCATCAACGTTTGTTCAACCAACAAGCTGGTTATCGGAATATGTTGGAAGCGCTGAGGATGAACCAATAACTATTCACGAATTAACTTCTCCATCAATGTCTGTTCAACCAGGACAACACATAGACTCAAGCAGTACAGACGGAATATTATTTTCAGAAGGTTGGTGATATTAAATAAACATACTTGAGTGTAAACATATTTTATTGTTCCAGATCAAAATTCAATTTCCCTGGTAAAACCTACAAATGAGTATAGTTCCGATGATGAGTTGATAGCAGATCCCCATTACATTCCTGAAAGCAATTCTGTTTTGATGTCAAATAATAATAGTACAAGCAAAAGCACTTTAGAGCGTAAAAAATCACGTCAACAGCTGAAAAAAACACCAGACACTAGAAAGGCTAGAGAATTACGAAAAAAAATCGTAATTCGGGTAAGTCATATGTTACAAAAAATGATAAAATAATTCCAGAGAGACCATTTCAACCCCTGCCATTATGCCGAGCAAAATGCAAAACAAAAATCACTGAAAGTCAGCTGAAAGCAATTTTTTCCGAATATTGGAGTTTAGGCAGTTACGACAAGAGAGCAGCTTATATAGCCAGTCTTTTCACCATACATGACAAAAAATCGCAGAGACCTCGTACAGACGATCTAGACAAAGAAAAATTTCGCCTCAAAACCTACAAATATTTTTTACGAATAGATGGTAGCCATATTTCTGTTTGCCGTAAATGCTTTCTTGTGACTTTCAATGAAACAGACAATTTCATAAAAGTTATCGCTTTAAAAAAAAAGAGCATCACCTGCGGAAACAAAGACTGATTCTGCCCAAGGAACGAATATTCCACCAAACAAGTGGTCTGAAGAAAAATTAAAAGAAGTCAGTAAGCATATTTTGAGTTTCCCGAGTTACGAAAGTCACTACTCAAGCGCCTAAACAAATAAAAAGTTTCTACCATCACATTTGACTCTAGAAGCAATGTATTCGCTGTACAAGGAATCATACCAAAACCCTGTGTCGTATCCATATTATAGATCTGAATTTCATAAATTGAATCTGTCGTTTAAAAAGCCTCAGACGGATACTTGCCATAAATGCGACAAGTTTGTTATGCTACTGAAATGCAGCGATGGAACAGAGAAAGAATCTGCAGAAATAGAAAAGGAAAATCATATGATTTCTGCAGAACAGGCATATCAGAATAAAAAACAAGACAAACTTTAAGCTCAAAAGACCAAAGAAATGAAATGTTTTACTTTTGACCTCCAGCAATGTCTACCAACCCCTTTATTAAAGTCTTCAGTCGCTTGTTACAAACGGCAGCTATGGACATTCAACCTCACTGTAATGGATGAAAATGGAAAATCAAAACATTTTATGTGGCACGAATGTATTGCAAAACGAGGGGCCAATGAGGTTGGATCATGCTTGTATAAAGTATTTCTGGAATTGCCTTCTGAAGTTACACATGTTGTGCTTTATTCAGATATATGTGGAGGGCAAAATAAAAATTCACATATTTCATCCTTGATTATGTCAATATTACAGAGTTCAGATGTAAACGTGTAAGTAGTGGATCATAAGTTTATGGTACCTGGGCATACCCACATGGAGGTAGATGTAGCTCACTCTATGATCGAGAAAAAAAAGAAAAGACCGCATATAGAAATTTTTCTTCCTCATGATTGGTACCAGCTGGTCAGATCAACAAGTTCAAAATTTGAAGTAGTGGAGATGGCCCGTAAGGATTTTTTCGATTTTGCTTTTCTGTTAAAGGAACCATTGGTGTCTAGGAAAAGACGATCAAGGAGAACCTTTTCGCTGGCATGACGTGCAATAACTACATTATAGAAAAGGGAATAATGGGAAAATATTTTTCAAAAAATCCCTAAATACAGAGGAGCCATTTAAGGAAATTTCTTTTATTAGACGAAATGGGTTGGGAAAGAAGGATCTTCTTGATTTGCTTCCTTAAGTCCCTACAACTTTTCATGGGTTCTATAAAAATCTTCCATCGAGCGAAACAGCGTTGCTGGACTATCCAGGTATCGACGAAGATATTAATTAAATAGTAATTATGTTTGTTTCATTCTTTTTTTTTTCGGTTTTTTTCTACAAAGAATGAAACAGTTAAACATAATAACTATTATCAATATCTTCGTCGATACCTGAATAGTCCAGCAACGCTGTTTCGCTCGATGGAAGATTTTTATAGAGCCCATAAAAAGTTGTAGGGATTAAGGGAAGCAAATCAGAAAGATCCTTCTTTTTTTCATTATTTATTGGCACATCCATCTTATATTTCAACGGGGGAACTAAATTTCCCAACCCATTTCGTTTAATAAAAGATATTTCCTTAAATGGCTCTTTAAGCATTTAAGGATTTTTGGAAAAATATTTTCCTATTATCCCCTTTTCTATAATTTAGCCAATGCACGTCATGCCAGCGAAAAGGTGATCTGACAAGCTGGTACCAATTCTTTTTTTTTTCTCGATCATAGAGTGTGCTACATCTACCATCATATGGGTATGCCCAGGTACCAAAAACTAATGATCCACTACTTGCACATTTACATCTGACCTCTGTAATATTGACATGTTCATGGATGAAATATGTGAATTTCAATCTTAACCTCCACATGTATCTGAATAAAGCACAACATGGGTTACTTCAGAAGGCAATTCCAGAAATACTTTATACAAGCATGATCCAACCTCATTGGCCCCTAGTTTTGTATTACATTCGTGCCACATAGAATGTTTTGATTTTTTATTTTCATTTTAATGAGGTTTAATGTCCATAGCTGCCGTTGGTAAAAAGCGACTGAAGACTTTAATAAAGGTGTTATTCTGATATGCCTGTTCTGCAAAAATCATATGATTTGCCTTTTCTATTGCTGCAGATTCTTTCTCTGTTCCATCGCTGCATTTCAGTAGCATAACAAACTTGTCGCATTTATGACAAGTATCCGTTTGAAGCTTTTTAAAAGACAAATTCAATTTATGACATTTAGGTCTATAATATGGATACGACACAGGGTTTTGTTATGATTCCCTTTACAGGGAATACATTGCTTCTGGGGTCAAATGTAATTGTAGAAACTTTTTATTTGTTTGAACATGTCGTCCCTACCATTTCCAACTATCGAATGTGAAAAGTGGTACTTTTCAGGAGAGAAAGATAACTCTTTTTTAGAGAATTCTAAATCAACTGTTTTTTTGTATTTAATGTTTAATCCTTGTTAGATTGATAACAAAATTGAACTGCTTATCGTTTTTTTCCAGACAATCACATTTGTTACTTTGTTTTTTGTGTTATTCAACGATTTGTTTTGATCCAATGTTTCAAAATTGCGAATGTGGCATTTTCGATAATAATTCATATTGTTTTAACACATTCATTTGGTACGATGTTTTAAAATTGCGAATGTGGCATTTTCGACAGTTCATATTGGTATAATTTTAACACATTCATATTCTTAATTGAAAAGGAGGAAAATTAAAATAATTTTAATGTTCTTACGAAGTTTATTACAAATAATTTAATTAAAAATTAAAGTTATAGGATAAAATGGGATAATTGTGTTTAAAGAAATTATTAAAAGTATTTTTATGAAAATATGTCTTACTAGAAAATTAATGTAATTAGAAACGTAAAAAACATAAAAGTGAAAAATAATCACAATACATTAATTATGGAACTTCACGTCCTGTAGATACCTCAAGTACTCAGTCAAAACCTCAATTCTTGTAAAATTATGGTAAATTAAAAGTTTTTAATTTTGAATTAAACATTATGATTGTCTTCAGTTGCGTCAGGTTCTGGAAGACAGTCTCTGGCAGTACTAGATGTTGGTAAAGATTGGTAATATTGGTGGTATGGCCTAGGTATTAAGTTTTGTTCACATAGTGACAATAGGTTTTTTCTATTCGCCTCCCTGATTGGGAGCCTTTCTTCGTATGCTTTAACGGGGTTTATACTATTTTGTTTGTCTCTTTTTTGTTTGGTTTCAAGAGATAAAAAGTTCCGTCAATGCTAGTCTTCATGAAAAGTTTGTTATTTTCATTTTTCTAATACTGGTACCATCATCACTATATTTAAAATGAGTATTTCCATTACTTTCTTGGGCTTCATCTTTTACTTCATTTTATTTTTCGTATTGTTTTTGCTTGTTCTTTAATTTTATTTTTTTTTTTAGTGCAAATGTCACTATTCTTTGGTGTTTAAATCTAAGAAGTCGTCATGAAGTAGGTATGCCACTTAAAATGGGCATGGCTTAGTGCGTGCAAGTCTTATGATTGGTGCCCATCCTTCAAGAAGAATTTTTTGACTTAGATTCAATTTTTGAATGGACAGAATCAAATTCCATTTCTGAGTGACCCGGTACAAAAAACACATGGTCAATTGTTTTCAAATTTGGGTGACAATTAACAACATATTGACACATGGCAGAAAAAGCACAGTTTTTCTCGTGTCCACCGTAGTTGTCGGACATCATTATGACATGTTCAATATCAGGGTAATACATGATGTATTTAAATATACATGTAGTAATTACAGTACTACGGCGTTTTCCCTCGGTTTCATCCCATATGAAACACTGGATGCTCCGGTCTCCTAAATTAGAAATGGTCAAATTATAAATGGCAAGTTTTTTCGCATAAAAAAAGGTCAGACGTTGACAAAACAGATTGCAGATCGAAATTAAATGCTAATATTTTCCTATTCTCCAAAGCCGACTGTTTATCTCCATCACTTTTTTTCTCGCTGCATCTTTTCTTTCGAGGTGTTTATCGAGGCTTCGAGGTTTAAAACCTTTTCGTCAGCTGCACTACCATCATAAGTGATACAAGCTTTGCAAAAGCCTTTTTTCGGCTTGTGAAATTTCATAAATGTGACACATTCGTCATTTTGCGTTGCACAAATATGTCTTTAGTTATATTTATACAAAACAAAAGTATCGAATATTTCATTTTCGTCAGTTTGCAGGATATTCGATATTTTGACCAAAACAAAATGACGAAATGTTCATATTCGATAGTTTAAACAACATATTTCCCGCGTTCCTTATCAAGCTACAATGTCGATATTTTGCTACAAGGTGTAGGTATCACGTCTAATGCAAGGACAAGGCATCGAATCTGAAAAACCCGAATTTTCACATTCGATAGTTGGAAATGGTAGGGACGATGTGAGTAGTGGCCTTCGTAACTCGGGAAACTCAAAATATGCTTATTACTGACTTCTTCTTATTTTTCTTCAGACCACTTGTTTGGTGAAATATTCTTTCCTTGGGCAGAAGCAGTATGTGTTTCCGCAGGTGATGCTCTTTTTTTAAAGCGATAACTTTTATGAAATTGTCTTTTTTATTCAAAGTTACAAGAAATGATTTGCGGCAAACAGAAATATGGCTACCATTTATTCGTAAAAAATATTTGTACGTTTTGAGGCGAAATTTTTCTTTGTCTGAATCATCTGTACAAAGACTCTGCGATTTTTTGTCACCTATGGTGATAAGACTGGCTATATAAGCTGCTCTCTTGTCGTAACTAACTAAACTCCAATATTCGGAAAAAATTTCTTTCAGCTGACTTTCAGTGATTTCTGTTTTAAATTTTGCTTGGCATAGTGGCAGAGGTTAAATTAAAAATTAAATTAAATTCTTTATTTTCTTTCTGACAAACATAGTTTGTATAGAATTAGTTATAAATATACATTGCTAAAAACTAAACACTAAACTAGACTAAACAAGACATGAAATAAATTTAAAAGCTAAATGAAATACAGCTAATATCTAAGATCTAAAAAATTCTTCGACTGTATAAAACACTTTTTCACATAAAAATTGCCTAAGATTCCTCTTAAATACATTTATTGAACTAGTGGACTTTACAACTGTAGGTAAATGATTAAACACCTGTAGCCCGTATACTCTGGGCAATTTAAATTTAATGTTACCTTTTGAAAATGGTATATAAAGTTTATTACAATATCTAGTATTGAAATTATGCATATCACCACTCGTTTTAAACTGATGTAAGTTATTAAAAATAAAAACACATAATTCAAAAATGTATAGACACGCCAATGTTAAAATTTAATATTTTTTCAAATATTCTAACTAGTTAGTCGGGAGACACCAGCGACACAACGCAATATTTACTTTTGTATGACGAAAATACCATTTGTATAACCAGACATACCCCAAAAACATATCCAGTATCTTAGCCTGGACTCTACGAGTGCATAATAAATCATAATTAGCTGATTTTCCGTCAGAACATATTTTAAATTTCTAATTAGATAGTTAATGGAACTCAACTTCGAAACAACTGCTCCACAATGCAACTTCCAATCCAAACTTTCGTCAATCGTTATTCCCAAAAACTTGCCTGACGACACCATAACTATTTGCATGTTGTTAAAAATAAGCTGAAGATTTTCCAATTATTTTTGTTTATTGTGAAAATGTATAACTTGCGTTTTTTCGGCATTAAGATGCAACGAGTTATCACAAAACAAAGAATATAAAGATGAAAGATAATCATTACATTGATGTTGTAGGATTACGTTGGATTTGTTAGATATAATAATTGACGTATCATCCGCATATATAGTGAAATTTACTGCTCTGTCCACTTGTACGATGTCGTTAATGTAGACTACAAAGAGAATTGGTCCCATTACAGATCCTTGGGGAACACCCATGTTTGTAGTAACAAGACTAGATCTACAACTGGTCACACAATCCTCGATCCTCGTCTGCAGGCTCACATATTGTTGTCTGTTGTTTAGAAATGACATAATCCACTGTAAAGAGTTTCCTGTAATACCTATCTGTTTTAGTTTTTTAAATAATATTTCATGGTTGACACAGTCAAATGCCCTACTAAGATCACAAAATATTCCAATAGGACATTCGCCTGCATCAATCAAACTGGTTAAATGAGCATAAAATGCATGGACTGCCGTATTAGTAGATTTATTTTCTTGATATCCATGTTGATTTATAGTTATGATATTATTGTTTTTTAGATAACCATTTAATCTCTTTAAATATCCATACTCAAATACCTTTGAAAATATACTGGGAATTGTTATAGGCCTATAATTGCTGACCAGTTTTGGATCTCCTTTTTTAAAAATGGGAACTACTTTGCCTGTCTTTAAGTAATTAGGAAAATCCCCATTGCAAAAAGACAAATTGGTAAGATAAGTTAAAGGATTGATTATAAAAGGTTGAAATGATCTTTCTGGTTACCAAATTATTTTACCATTTTTTGTAACATATGACTTACCCGAATTACGATTTTATTTTTGTAATTCTCTGGCCTTTCTTGTGTCCGGTGGTTTTTTCAGCTGTTGACGTGATTTTTTTATGCTCTAAACTGCTTTTGCCTGTAGTGTTATTATTTGTCATCAAAACAGATTTGCTTTCAGGAATGTAATGCGGATCTGCTATCAACTCACTATCGAAACTATATTCATTTGCAGGTTTTACCAGTGAAGTTCAATTTTTATCTGAAACAATAAAATATGTTTACACTCAAGTAATTTTATATTCATATAACCAACCTTTTGAAAATAATATTCCCTCTGTACTGTTTGAGTTTGTGTGTTGTTCTGGTTGGACAGACATTGATGGAGAAATTAATTCGTGAATAGTTATTGGTTTATCCTCAGCGCTATTTATCGCAACATATTCCGATAACCAGCTTGTTGGTTGAACAGACGTTGATGATAAAGTTAATTTCTGAATGATGATTGGTTCATCCTGGGAGCTTTGAAAATATTCCGATATACACTTTTGCTCTGTAACCAAAATGACTTTTGCTTATAAGCCGAATTCTGCAAGTTAGGTTATGCAACAATTCAAATTAAAAATCTCTAAGATTTAATTACCAGTACTATTACTACAGCAGACTCTGACGCAAAGTGCTTCTTATATGAATCTAGGGTATATTCTACACTTTCAAAATCAAAATCATCCCAGTTAACCCATCAAAGCCTGAATTAATTTTTTTTTTGTAAAACTGGTGGTTTTTTGCTCAGTTCAAGAGTCAAATAAGTTGTCGGTATTTCTGAACAATTATAAGGTATTCACGCATTTTGCACCGCAGCATCAATTAACCATGTAAGTATAGACCAATACCATTTCTTACTACGAATACTTTTACCGTATCTTGTTAAATCCTCATCCATTCTATCAGTGCCTCCCATAAACTTGTTGAAGTTGATGCCATTGTTACGACGGCGTTATCCATCCATCTTGTCAACATAATACTATCTTCTTTGTCAATTTTTGAAACCAAATAACCTTGAGTTTGTTTGGATATAGTTGTTTTATTAGCAAGTGGAACATCTTGTGGTATTTTGTTCTCTTTTATTGTTCCTGTGACACCATATCCTTTTTCTTTAAAATACACTATTAAATTAAATCCAGTAAAAAGGTTATCTACATAGATTTGGTAAGGCAGCTTTTGTTGTGGCAAAGTGTCCAACATCGAGACAAGGGGAGCGGCTGCATTTCCAAATGCAAGTTGGTAAAGATCGTTGGAATTGGTACATTTCCCTTAATATATCTCAAAATTCACAAGGTAACTAGTCTCGGAGTTAAGGCACCATACTTTATAACCGAATCTTATCGGTTTTCCCCTAATGAATTGTTTACAATTATGGCGGCCGTAATATTTCATCATGGACTCATCATAATTCATATTTTCAGTTGGTTGATAATATTTGAGAAAAGTACTCTCTAATTTTTTGATTACTGGTCTCAATTTCCACATTTTATCATTTTTAAATCCATTTGCGTATTATCAGCACAGTGCATGAAACGTATTATTTGGATAAACCTGTCACGACGCATTACATCCTTCACCATTTTATTGGAAATGTCTGCTCCATTGTCCCAATAAAACCTTTTTCCAGGAAGACAATTGTATCCAGACACAATCAAAATACCCAAAAAGCATCATTTGAGCTCGTTCAAGGTAATCTTCGGATCAGGACAATTCACAAAAAGAGCGTATTTTCTGGTTTCGTCTAAAATATGGCCTATCATTTCGTTTTTGAAAACAACCCAAATAAATTTATGGGGCTCATATTTTTAAATTGTGAGTAGTCTGCTTTGGGAAAGTCGGATGTTTTTACAAAATCTCCACCGATCCAAGTTCTTTTAGTACACTTTTTTCCCTTTAGTGATTTCAGAAAACTAGTACTTATTAGGTTCTGTACGAAGTGGTGAAATAAGTGGTGTTTGCTCGTCTTCCATCTCATTAAAAACACTAGTCTCTTCTAGTGCATCATCAAAATAATCTGGCTCGGCTTCTGCTAACAATTGTCTTCGGGACAGGTTATGTAAAAATCCACCATTATCCTCGTCAGCCGAATCTTCATCAGTCAAAACCTTTGGATTAGGTGGACTTTTTTTTAGGTTTTTTGTTAATGAGCCAGGTTGCCTGCAATATTTTTTATGTTATAACCTACTTCCTTAACTGTATCAATAAAAATTTAAATTGCCGGAAAGTCTTAATAGTAAATTAATACAACTACTTACTCAAATCTCGGTTCCATAATTTGCACATTTGTTAATACGTATGAATTCACACAACTACACTATTCTTTCGCTCCAAACTGTGAAATGTAATACTGTAACAAATTGAACACACTGATCTAGTAAGGAAAAGTTAAACTACGGATAGATTTCTAGCGTTAACTTGAGCTACAATTAACATTTAATGATGGCGTGTTTTCGTAACCAAGTGGTCACACAAGGCTTTGATGGGTTACTACTATTGGTCTCTAGCCTCATATAATCACCACCATCATCTAAAATAACATCAAAATTTTAACCAATCCATCTTTCTATATATAATAAACTGAAAAACTTACCTTTTCTCAGAAATAACCAGGCCACAAGAATCGCTCGTAATAGAAACATCAAATTCTTGTTCTTCTCTTTTTTTCAAAGCGTCTATTTTTTCAATCTACTTAAAAACCCACTCAAATTTTTTTTCAATTTAAATAATCAGACACTTTAAACAAAAAATTTCTGGACACGTGTTAGTCGCAATATCAAACCAAACTGAACGATTTTAGGTGAAATTCTTTTCCGCATGTAACGTTTCATACGCGCCTAGTAACATAAGTCGACTTAAGTGTTTACTCACAAACTCAAGTCAGTATTTTCTCAGTATGATTATTATGCACACTTCGCAATAACAGCTATAAAAATGCATAGTAGACTAAAGTGGTTCAAGCCGATGATAGTATTACAAATTACCTACATTTTTTACAAAAAAAAATGTAGGTAATTGTGTGCCTACTCACCTTAGTCACAGATTTATTATTTGTAGATGCAATAACGAACTAGTATGACATAAAAGTTTGTATACACCGCGGGTATTAATAGATGTATATGCCCTCGGGCGACTTACAAACCGCCCATCGTTGCCCCCTGGGCATGAACATCTATTTAATGCCCTTGGTACATAAATAACTATTATGACTCTTATTCATTACATTAGTCAACATTTTATTGCCAAATTAAGCGGTTATGATCTACAAACAAATATAATAAGCATCTAAACATATTAGCAAAAACATAGTTTTCCTAAAAATTAATTTTGTCAACAACACAAAACTAATCTTCTTCCGAATCTTCGCTGAAACGAGATTCTGGAAAATTATCTCTAACAGTTCCATATACCTGCATAGAATTAAAAAAGTTATGATAACTTTTTGGTAGTCATGTCATGACACATTTTTTGTAAGTCTTGATATTTTGCGGCTGAAATGCACAATTCACTGTTATAACAAAATGTTTGTAACAAAATACAAAATATTTTAAAAACTGTTTTCATTTTAATTAGTCTTTAGTAGGCGTACAATAAAATATAAAATAAATTAAAGATCTGTGGTGACTTTTCAAGTATTTAAACAATAATTTAGTAAGGTAGGTCTCCTAAGTTTTCCGAGGTTTGACGACTTAATAAAGTTGGCTATGACTTTAATCATGTTATTGTTTGTGAACTCGTTTTAGTCATTTTATCTCTTTTTTACAGGGTCCTGGTAAGGCTGTTCAATATGTTGCGAGCATACAAAATTTTGGATCTCATTATCTATGAATGTTTATTACTACTGTGCTTTACTATTTCTATATATATTTTATTTAATTACTATTTAAATCGGAATAAGCCACAATTAAAGGTTAAAGTACGTTTATTGACGTTTCATATTTTATTTAAATTTGTTAATCTATTTGCTTTTAATCTTTTCATGCTTTTAATACAATTCATAAAGTACATTTACTTTACAGTTTTTATGGTTTTATGATATGTAGTAATGGGCTGATAATTCAATTTCGTTTAGCTTTATTGTCTGAAAATTTTAATTTAAATTAATCTCTTTTGAAACTAAACCAAGATATTTGTTCACAGCTTGTAAGAGATATTGAAATAATAATATATAATGGCGAAAGCGCACCATTTTCGCGGCAAGGAAATACCATTTGAAAGCTCGCTGTCAGATCTGTCAGTGACACCTCTACAATTAAACGTTTTTTATTATGTTTAAATCTGTTTTGCAAAATGCCACCCTTTCACCACTTTTATTAATCACGTCACGAAACCTACCTCCACCAAACACTATGAAAAGCTCCTTATACTTTTTTTTGTAAGTTCATTTATGTTGTGTTATATTAACCCTAACTACTATAAGTCAAAAGTAATTACATAAGTATTATAAGTGGGCCTATAAGACCCATTTTTTTATATAAAGAAAACAAATCATTTTTTTCTTGATATTTTTTTTTTATATAAAAACTAAGATTAAAAATTAAAGTGGCATAAATTGTTTAAACACAAATTAAAGTTATTCTTTGCATTTTTTCCATACTTGAACAGGCATTTTACACTCTGCGCAAACATAGTTCGTTTTTCTGTTTTTCTTGACTGGACAGAGATCACATCTCTTTTTATTTTCGATTCTCATTGGCTCGAGGAATCTCAGGAACACTAAAAATTTAGTGTCAAGAATATCTGCCGCAATAGCTTGAATTTGTCCTGGTACATTGGAGTTATATATTCTTCTCTTTATCTGTGTGATGTACAAGCTTTGGGCTAATTGTTTTATGAATTTTTCCCGAGGGATAGAATTTCCTTGTCTATAATACCGTCAGCAGTATTAGCGCGAATGATACCTTTTAAACCAGACAGAACTGTTACAATATTCTCTTTGAGAGCTTTAGTTCTTTTTGGAAAAATTTTTGACCATTTTGTTTTGTCTTTTTCGTAGTAGTAATTTCTTTGCTTTTTTTCTTCCATTGCCTCTTTATTTTCAGATTATTCGGTCTTTTCACTAGCTAAAGTTTAAATCTGCTCTTCATGTGATGAATCCTAGTCGATATCACTGACCGAATCATTATCACCAAAAATTTCATGGTCGCTATCGCTTTGATCGGTGCCATCGGCCATTAGGATGATATTAGCTTCTGCAGCACTCACTAAAACATTTTTTGAAGATTACGCTGACGTTGACGCAAAATTTTCCGGATCTTCCCAAAAATACCCAAAAATCCTCACTTTAAAATAAGGCATCAATATCTTCGACGGTAAGAGGTTTATTTCGAACAATTTTAAACTTTTTTAAATTTTATATTACTTAGAAAAACAAAAAAAAAACAATTTTATATAAAATTAATTATGATATACTAAATTAAACTGATATAAAATAATATTTACATTCAACACAATAATTATGTAATAATTACGTAATTGCTATAAGTGGGTTTGTTTAATAACGGTTTAATACACTTAGCTACGTCTAAAAAATCATTAGTTCCAAACAAAATTTATGCACTCTTTACTATCGTATTTTTCAGACTAAATAAGCTGAGAATAGCTGGAGTCCCAGCCAAAAATATCTTAAGTTGGGGAGAGTCGTTGTTGTAGATAGTTCTCTGGGTCTGACATACCCAGATTATGGTAGCTGAGCGTTAAATAAATACTAATAAAAAATAAAAAACTCACAGATGACAAAAAAACCTAATGTAAAAAAGAAGATAAATGAATTATAAGCACGCAACGAACTTTACAGAGCTTAAGAATTTAAACAAAACCATTTTAAAAGCCGTTAGGAACGACATAATGAACTTTAACACTAAAAAACAGGTAATATCTTAGAACAAGACAAAAGCCTAAATGTTCTAAAACACAAGTTGGAGACATAAACGAAGAATATTTAAAGTTAACAAATAAAAAAGTACACGTTATTATACGAACAACAAGAAATCCTAAAAATCATCGAAGAGTACTACAGAACATTATATGGTCGAGATACTCACATTTTAGCGGTAGAAATCACAACAATACAAAATCAAGGATCAGATATACCCAAAGAGGAAATTAAATCAGCGTTCAAAGGTATAAAGAACAACTAAACACCTAAAGAACATGGCATTTTAACACCTTGACTGCGGCGGTTAAATACTTAATATACTAGTTCTTGCGTCACATGCCTCCGGAGATACGTTATGGTTTATTGTGTCTGTGCGTCACATGTCCCCTATGGCATGTGTGTACATGTAAGTACTTTATGCCCCCTAGTAAACAAAAAAATATATATATATATATATATATATATATATATATATATATATATATATATATATATATATATATACCCGGTATTTAGGCGGCACACGCCCTTCCGGTAGGGATCTATGGAGGAGTATCACCAAGCCGCAAGCCCTTATCTCTTGCCGTACTGCTCCACCATAGGCCGATCAGATACCAGCATATTCTAGACTAAGCCGCAGATTCATTTAAAATTTCAAACTGCTGCGTTAGCCTTTTTGTTTTTTGTACACCGAGCTGGGGATTGAACTGACATCTCTCGCAGTGAAGCGAAGGAGAAGCCAGCCGCCCAGCCCGCTTGGCTATCCGATCGACAGATCATACAGTAAACAGAAATATAACTTTTGCATATATTACATACCGGAAACTATTAAAGAAGTAGTAATCTATTTTCTTCTCAAACAGGACATGCCGCCAACATCCGGTGTAGCACAAACAGCTAAACAAATTTTCTCTTGGACTTAATTGGATACAATTAAAGGTTTTTATAAAAACAAAATACTCTATATTAAAATAAACAGAACAAACGCATTTTAAAATTGATTGGTAATTTCTGGTTATTTTTAATAATTATGTGCCTTATTAAAAACAAGGCAAACAGTATTCACGTTGACCAGGGTAATCGGAACAAAAAGTTATATTCCTACGAACTTTTTATCCCCTTCACGGTAACTTAAACCTGAAGATTTTAATACTTGACGACAGCCTCTACATGGCTTTAGTCGTTTCCTTCTAGGTCCTTCAGGTTTGGTAAAATGCACTCTTTTATTTCGAAAGTGTTTTTTCTTCAGGTGATTATATTAAATTATAAGCTAACTGACGTCTTAATTCTGTAATGCTTATTTTTGTTTAAGAGCACATATTAAATAATATAATTAAACTCAAATACTACTTTCCTAAAAAAAATTAATAAGAAAGAGATATTAAAATAAACACTTTTTTTTCTTACTGATACCATTTGAAGCTTCGACGTAGCACTGTATGGTAAGATGACATCTGGTCAGAATAGTCTACAGCATTCTTTGCGGAGTTGTAATCAAATATACATTTTGGTTTTACAATATCCTCTTTTTGCCTATTCTGCTTTCCTGTTGAAATCAACTGTTTAGTATGGACTGGTAAACTTAAAATAATTAACACAGGTCTCTTATCCATCCACTTAATAAGTCCATCTTTCTTTTTTTCAATGACCACTGTTCGCTTCATCTTCTTGGACTGGTTAAAAATAGGTGGTATTCTTTTTCTGTTTCCTCTTAGAGTCCCACAGTACATCATATTTTCTGCTAACAATCTTTTAACAAGAGACATTCCTAAATAAAAGTTATCAGCAAATAATATTTTGCCAGCTTTATCTGTGATACACTGAACTAATTTTAGAACAACTGCTTCAGAGTGTGCTACATTAACTGGTTGTTCTTTACTTTTTCCTGTGTAAATACTTACATTGAAAGTATAGCCTTCAGAAGAACAGATTTTGTATAGTTTCACTCCATATTTATGAGTCTGGTTGGGGATGTACTGATGAAAATGGATTCTTCCTCTGAAAGGTACCATATACTTATCTATATCGAGAATGTTGCCAGGCTCCATTATTCTTTGAAAATTTATAATCAACTTTGTAACAAAATTTTTTATTTTGCATAATCTACTAGTGGTATCAAATGTCTTATTATTTTCAAAATGAAGGAATTTCAATAAAATGAAAAAAAGCGGTCTCGAGTTAAAACTTTTGCGATACATTTGTTATAAAATATATCATGTTTAGACCAATATAAATTTAAATGTGGTACCTGAGTGAGACCCGTTTTGTTTGTAGCTGTCCATAAATTTAACCTGAATTTTCTTAAGTGTCACATACTTCATCGTTGAACAGCATAAATGTTGGTTTCTTTAACAATAATATCCAATATTTCATTAGTTACGAAATGACTAAAAACGTATATTGGTTTCTGTACCGCATGTGGTTCAATACCAACTAATGTATTCTTTTTTACTATAAAATCGTCATCATCTACATCTTATTCTAAATTACACCATTCATCACTATCACTATCCTCAGCACTCTATTTATTATTATCTGATGGAACTTGCTCATGTGGTGTAGTAATAATTTCGTTATCACTATCAATAGAAGAATTTAAAACGGAGGATGAAGAAGATTTAGGAAAACAACTTTTATCTAGCAATGAATCGTCACTGTCAAAGGGCTCTTCGATACTGTCAGCATCAGATGAAGATTGAGTTGCTGTCTGCTCATTCTACATATTTAGTTCATCAGCCTGTTTGTTATCCATTTCGTCTTCTATTTCGGTTCGTATAAACTATTGTTCGTTTTCATTATTAAAATTTTCAGTACTTTAAATCAACCCTGTATTATCATGTAATTCATTTAAAATAATATTTGTTTTAGAACTTTGTCCAAAGTTTTTATGATTACTGATTGTTTGCTCATTTGCAACCTATCACCTTTTATTTTACTATATCAAGCCTATATCTTGCCCTTTTCGACATTTTAAAAAGTACTGCTCACACTTTAATGAACTACAATAAACTGGAACTGAATATACACAGCCACAAGTACCAACAAGTTAAAACGAATGGCAATGACACATGCCTCCCGGGGTCTGTGACGTAAAGTAACAATAAATTTTTGTTTATGTGCGGCACGTGTCTTTGAGGGCATGTCTCATATTACCGACATCACTAGTGAGAATTAAAAATTTACTATAGATAGCTACTTGTTACACTTAAAACGACGTACAAATACCATTTTTATCGCTACCGCAAGATGCGACGGTTTGACCAATTTTACTACAGCATAGTTGAAAAATTACGCACATGCCCCTGGGGATACGTGACGCAGTCAAGTTGCTTAGCAAAATAATAAAACTAGGGGTAAATGCGTCATAAAAGCTTTAAAAACTCTTTGTAATAATGCGTGCCTTTAAAGGATTTACATCAGAAAATAGAATAGTGGCATCACGATAATATAGCATAAAGAACGAAATGTAACACAAGTTGTAATTTAGAGACCTATAACCCTGAGAGAGAAAGTTATAGAACACAAAAAGCCATTTATATTATAATTTAATTAATATTATTATGTAAAATTTGAGAAACCATTTGCTTCCTCCAGAGCTCTAACAGAGTACAATATTCATCATAGGTACATAACTCTTCTTCCGAATAGCTAAACAACTACATTTCGCTTGAATAATGCAAGGAGCCACCATTTATCCTAAACTATTTACCGCTTTATTACAGAGTGCTATGAGAAACAATAATTGGAAAATATTGGAGTAAACATAAATGGGGAGTTTCTGAACAACTTGGTGTTTACAGATGATATAGTCCTTATTGCAGACCGAGTAGATCAGGCCTGCCAACTTCTTTAAGACCTATAGAGCCCTTGTACATAAGTTAGCCTTAAAATTAACTTTTCCAAGACATAATACATGACCAACCTTGTACTGGCCAAAAACATTTTAACTTATGGCACACAAATTAAACAAATTTATACCTATAAGTATCTCGGATACGAGATTCAATTAGTTTAAGACAATCAAATAGCAGAGTTAAACAGGAGAATAGGACTAACATGGGCAGCTTATGGAAAACTGCGAGAAGTTTTTAAGCTTTAAGAATGTTTATAATATATTTAGAATATTTATAAATCAATATTTAAGAATTGAGAAGCTTTAATTATATTTTATTGGAAATTGGCACCGCCCACAGGAAAGTTATTCTATCTAATCTTTAAACTATTGGAGCTTGACAAGTGCAACAATTAAGTCGAGATTAGTTCCTCAGACGACGCCGGACTGTTGGTGTGACTTTTTTGTGTATCGTGCATCTCTAGAAATTATGGCCGGGCCATCAAAACGAGTGCGTTTTGGCGATGACGATTATGAGACAACTCTTTTAAAGTGATACAAGGAGGAATGTGATAGTGGCAGTGATGTAGACGATATTTCGGAAGACCATAACATTGAATCTGAACAAGATACATGTTCTAATGTTCTAATTCTGACGAGCCTGCAGATTGTGATGAATTAGCAGTAAGCGATGGTGACAAAACCTATGTTTATGGTAAAAATCGACATAGGTGGTGTACGTCAGAAGATATTTCCTCATCATCCCACACGTAAACACAACATTGTCATAAAAGTGCCAATTCTAAAAACAAAAGCAAAAATGCTCGGCGAGGCTGCGATACCCTTGTCTGTTTGGAATATGTTGTTTAGTGATAATATTCTACAACATATTGAGCAGAATACAAACAGGATATTACGATCAATGCGTGAGAAATATTCTGCTAGTTCTATCCATCATCTTAGAGAAATGGATGTTATCGAGTTAAGAGCATTTTGGGACTCCTTGTTTACACTACCATTTTTAACTCCAGTCACGAAAATATAGACCGTTTATTTGCAACAGATGGAACTGGAAGCGATATCTTTAAAGCAATCATGAGCAAAAAAAGATTTGCTGTTTTTTTACTTGCTATCCGATTCGACAATCCTGAAGACAGGGAGGAACGCAAAAAAGATGATCCAACTGCAGCTATATCATTTATATTCAATACTTTCATAGAAAATTTTCAAAGTGTATACGGACTTGGTCAATCTGCCACAATTGATGAAATGAAAAGTGTTCGAGGTAAATGTAAGGTAAGAGTTTTCTTACGGATGCACGTAATGGTTACTTGTATAATGCTTATATATACAGCGGAAAAGACTCAGATGGATTTGGTATCAGTGACGGGTACAAAAAATTCCGAAAGCCTACACAAGCTGCGTTGTTCTTAGCTGAACCGCTCTTTGATAGCAACCGAAATATCACAGCTGATAATTGGTACTCTTCTATTCAATTAGTGGATATTTTACGAACGAAAAACTTGACTTATGTGGGCACACTGAAAAAAATAAGGCTAAAATACCTCCATCTTTTCTGCCCAACAGAAACATACCTGAAGGGTCAACAATTTATGGATTTAGGGAAGAATATACCTTAATTTCTCATGTAGGAAAAATGGGAAAGGCTACAGTAATTATATCTTCAATGCATAGTAGACGTTATAGTGATTCCTCTACCGAAAAACCAGAAATTATTTCTTATTATAATGAGAATAAGAGATGTGTAGATTCCCTAGATGAGAAATTCTCCAAAACCACCTCAAGCCGTCGAACCCGAAGATGGCCCCTTACAATTTTTTTCCGCATATTGGACATTTCTATAGCAAATTTATATATTCTACATCAGTGTTACAAAAACAATCCAGTAATAAAAGAAAAAGTGTTTGCTTTGGAGTTGGCTATGCAGTTAGTGCAAGATCACATGAAAAGACGAATGATAGTGACGAACATTCCACGTCAATTACCTATTACAATTAGCCATATACTTGAAGTTCAAGAAGAACAAGGACAATCAGACGGATGTTCCTATTTTAGAAAAACGCAAGATTTGCAGTTTGTGTCCGAGTAGAAATCGCAGGATGACAAAATACCTGTCCTTACGTTGCAAAAAGCCTGTTTGTTTGGGATGTACAAAACCACTATATAAAAATTGCATATAAAATTGGTAAAGTTTGACTGATGCTGGAAACAAACATTTTTAATCGATTTTTATTTCACCTAGTTTTTTGTTTAGTGTGCAGTTTAAACATTTATCCCAGGAATATATTTTTTTTTTCATAGTGTTTTTTATATAATTTTTTAATTACTTTACAAAACTATGCACTTTTTCACAAATATTTGTATGGATGTCAGTTTTATTTTAATATTTTTTTCTTAACCCAAATAATGCCCAAATCTAATACGTTCACTTTTAAATAAATATATCAGGGTATAATTGTAACATTTTTTCTCAATAAAAAAATTATTTTTGAGTATTGTTTTGCTTTCTTGAAAACAATAGTTTCGCAGACTACGCCGGACCAGTTACGTTACTGCTACAGTACCGGACCAGTTAAGGGTTAAAAATGAAAGTAGTTGATCAAAGTGTACTCCCATTTTTTCTAACGAATAGAGCAGAAACATTGATCCTTACCAGAAAAGTAATCAATAAGATTACAAGTGGCACAGAGAACAACGGAGACGTCAATAATAAATATATTTCTTAGAGACAGAGTTTAAAATCAAATAGTTAGGAGAAAAACTGGTGTTACGGACGCAGTTCAAAGATTTACAATGCTGAAGTGGAACTTTGCAAGCCATGTTGCCAGAGTCAGAGATAAAAGATGGAGAAAATTTGAGAATGGATACATAGACACAATGCTTATCGTAATCGAGGGCGTCCTCCAACAAGGTGGATGGATGACATCAAGCGCATCTAGCACAACTGGATTCAAGGTGCTCAAGATCACATGCAATGTAATTATATACGGGAGGTATATGTTTGGCAGTGGACTAAAAACGGCTAATTATGATGATAATAACTACCAGCAATAGTTAAAAGATTAAATACTTTAGTTGAGGTCAGTTTATATACAAAACTTTATCTAAGAAACCAATTAATATATCAAATAATAAATGTAATAAATTTTAAGACCTGTTAATAAATTATTATAGATTATTGTATGCTTTAAAAAATTCCTTATATTAGGATTCTTCTGGACCCTGTACTTTTTGTCTCGGGTATTTTTTTTTATCTTAATAAGTGCCTTTAAGGAATTCTGTGCGGCGGATTACCTGTCGAGCGTTATTCAGGGCCACAAGCGGTCTTAAACCGATTTGAGAAGTAATATTTTCTGAAATCGAACAATGAATGTAATACCTTTGTGAAAACAATTCTCCGTAGAAAATATAACTGGTTGTACGCCTGACTAGTCGACCATATCAACATGTGAAAATAGTTCGCTTTGCTCATAAGCTGCATTTAATATATTTTTTCACAAAAGGATTTAAAGATTTGGTTCGTAAAGTATTTGTTTCTATTTAGTTATCGGCATGAAAAACACAAAGATAAGCATTTTTATAAAGCTATTTTTGTGTGGAATCTTAATAACATTTAGTATTTTTAATTATTTTTTTACCAATAATATAATACAATGCACATATACTGATAGTGTTTTCTACAAAACATTCACTTACAGAATCTTTTAGTTTACAGTGATATATTTTATCTTTCCATTTAACATGCATAGGGAGTACAGACTTAGAATGTTTTTGCACCAAAAGGTGCAATTCTATTCATAGAACAATTTTCCATCAAAATGTCAAAAGCTGTGAAAGCAGAAAAAGAAAGGTCATGGGGAAAGTTTGGACTAAAAATGGCAAATAATTATAGAGAAAACCAAAAACTCTTCTATGGCGCATTAAAACAGCTCAGACAAAAGAAAGAACACATGATGCCGAATATAAAAGACAAGAATGGAAAGGTAATAACAGACGAAAATCAAATAATGGAAAGATAGAGAGAACATTTTAAAGAGCTAACTCATACAGACGTAGACAACATAGTGGAGATACAAGAAATTAATGAAGAACAAAAAGTAGAACCCATAACAACAGAGGAACTAGAAAAGGCAATTGAAAGAGTTAAATTAGGCAAAGCACCAGGCAAGGATGATACCCCGGAAATGATAAAATTCATGGAAATAGAGGGAGTGGACAGCATGAAAGAACTAATGAATGATATCATAAAGAGAGCAAAAATACCACAGGACTGGAAGAAAGACATTATACTACCAATACACAAAAAGGGCGACAAGAGAAACTGTAATAATTACCAAGGTATTACTATATCAAGTATTCCTGGGAAGGTATTCGCAAGAATAATAGAAACAAGAATAAAAACCCAAACAGAACCAAGTATGGAAGATACACAATGTGGATTCAGGAAGGACAGAAGCACGCAAGACCACATATTCACAATAAGACAAAAACGTGAGAAAGTAATCAATAAAAATAGGGAAATACATATATGCTTTATTGATCTGGAAAAGGCGTTTGACAGAATACAAAGAAAGGACGTATGGAGGACATTAAAGGAAAGAGGAGTTGACAGGATAACAATTGATGTAATAAAGGATATGTACAATAATAATACAAATACGGTGAGAACCAACAACGAGGAATCCGAAGAATTTACTACAAGTCAAGGCATCAAACCGGGATGCGTGTTGAGCCCACTGCTGTTCTCAGTGGTACTGGATGAAGCAATAAAGAAAGCTAAGAGAAGAATAAGAAAACTAACATTAGGATACTGGCAAATGAAACAGACTCAACTATCAGAGCTTCTATTTGAGCTTCTATTTTCTTTTCTATTTGAAAACAGAGTAGACCTACAGAACAACCTTGAAATCCTAGAAGAAGAACTGTCAAACATAAAAATGAAAATAAATACAGAGAAAACAAAAACAGTGGTAATTTTAAATAAGAGAAAGACACACGCAATACAATTAAACGGAAAACAACTAGAACAAGTGCAACATTTTAAATACCTAGGAGCAATAATTGAATCAAACGGTAAACAAGACATGGAAATAAATGAGAGAATGGGACGAACAGGAAGCTTATTGAACACTATGAAAACAACATTTTTGGGGAAAAAACAAATACCGGAGAAGGTAAAAACGGCAGTCGTTAAATCAGTAGTTAGACCTACAATCATGTATAATAGCGAGTCATGGACATTGACTGGAAGACAAAAATCTCGAGTCAATGCTATGGAAATGAGGTTCCTGAGAAAAATAACAAACAGAAAGAGGACAGACAAAATACGAAACGAAACAATCAGACAAAACCTAAAACTAGAACCAATAAACGAAAAAATAGTAGAGGGGCAACTAAGATGGTTCGGGCACGTGTGTAGAATGTCGAATGAAAGATTAACAAAACGAATGTTTGAAACGAGAATGCAAGGGAAAAACAAATGAGGAAGACCAAGAGTTAGGTGGGTAGACGAAATCAGAAAAGAAGTTGAGAAGAAAGGATTGACATGGGAAAGTGCACGAAATCTAACACAAGACCGGATAGCATGGAATTAACAGTGCAAAACTTAACCCCACCAGCCTTACACCTAACGGTGGAAAGGCTTAGGACTAAGTAAGTAAGTAATGTCAAAAGCGAAAAAAAATTACTTAGAACTTTTTCGTTTACACCGATTCAATTATTTAATTTACAATTCTTACCAGGTGAGGGAGGGTATTATCATCAATTTCAAAAAATCTTTTATCTATTGCCCAAAAAAAGTATCATATTATTGACTCTGAAAATTGTGTTCTATTGGTAACCGAGAACAAAATGCAAACTATTGCACTCTCAGTATAGGGAGTGTAGCACGTAATCTACTACTTAAAGCATGCATCATTGTTAAAAACTGATTCCAGGCTTTACAGAGCCCATTTTGTGATGTGTACTAAATTTAGTATTTTAAGAAGTCGAGCGACTTTGTTAAAAAAACCCCACCTTTACTCAACTCACCAATTTCTTGAGTTGACGGTTTCTAATCTATATTGAGGCATTTTTTATTAACCAATTTACAAATTATGCAGCAGCTCAATAATTAAAAGCACTTCTGGTGTTAATATTTTAGAATCATATACCTGCATGTTTAAGAGGTAAGAGCACAAGAAAGAAAAAGCAGTAAATATTCAGAGTACTTATTTAGTTTAGTTTATATCCGGATCACTTGTTTAGCTGCCAATATTACTCGGATTGCTTTATCATTAGCTACCATTAAGTCAAGATAAATATATACCCCAGTCAAGTCCGTGTAAAATAATACATGTTCGGCATTTTGCACCGTAGTCGCCTTCTTATCTCTTCTATAACCCATCTTTTTAAGTTTGACCATATTTTTAAGTTTGTTACGTACTAATTCTATTAAAAAACCTCTTTGTGATATAGAGTAATTAATGGCCTGTAGCTATCTCTTCTTTTGGTGTTAAGGGAGCAGCAACTGACGCATCTCGCCAAAGATATAAGCGACGTCGTTCAGCTGTAATTTCGATCAGAGGCGTGGTACTCATGAAGCTTTTAGTCTAATCACGAGATTTGAACCTTGATAGGTGCCTTCGCTAGCAAAACATGGGATAGCTTGAGACTCTCTTCTGCTTATTTTTCTCTACCTTAGAAATCTGTTCGCTGTTGTCTTGAAGGGAAATTCGTATCATAAGTTATGAACTGGAGTATGTGTTAAGTACTCTGATATTCTTCGGGCCGCATGGTTTTATCATTATCATCATTATACAGCCTACTGCGTTTAAAGTTGGACATAGGCCTCCCCTAATTTTTTCCAGCTCTGTCGGTCTTCACCTTCTTGCAGCCAATTCCCTGCGATTCTTTTGATGTCGTCTGTTCATCGAGTAGCTGCTCTACATTTGCTTCTTTTGTGAGCTCGTGGTCTCAAACTATAATTCTTAGGGTTCACCGCCCTTCATTTATTTTGGTCACATGGCCATGCAATACGTTCTGTGACATCTCTGACGCCTGTCCTTCTTATTTATTTGTTTCTAACTCTATCTTTGACAGCTAGTCCGAGTAGCGAGCGTTCCATTCGTCTTTGGGCTACTCTAAGTTTTGTTGCTGTAGCTTGCTGTAACAAAAATATATGAATGTGGGGGTTGGACGCCAATGTAACAAAAATGTGTATGTGTAATGTAATAAAAGTATTTGGGCTAATGTAACAAATTAAAACAGAGCGCGAATGTAACAAAAAACAAATAAATTAAGGCTGGCTAGCAGAAGAAGCTGGAGAGTAACTACTTGACACTCAAAAGAGGATTCGGCCAATTTGCATGCTCTACAGAGACCGTAAAATGAGAAAATAAATGACAAGGTAATAAAAAAAAATATAGAAATAATGTAAATGAAAGTGATCAACTATGGAAGTTGCTCTAAGATGTGATTGCGCAAGGAAAGTATTAACATATACCTTCCAAGGTATCTTGTAAAGCTGTTTACTGAAATAAAAAGGAAAATAGGTATTAATTAAAATATTTAGTCTTCACAAATAATTTATTACCTATCCAAATATATACAGTCTAATTTTTTATAGCTACCCACCACCAATTATGTACAGTTAACCTAGTTACTTATATGCTAAAAAAGATTACCTAGTTATACACAATTGATTCTTGATGATCTGAATTTACAAATAATAAAATATAAGATAAATTTTAATGATTCAACCTAAAAAGGTAATTTACTTGCCTACTAGAGATGTTACTCTGTACTTCGGCTTTCAATTTAATGTCCTAAAAAAGTAATAAGCACAGTATCCTGACAGGATAGATGTCCAAGGTTTAAATATATAATAATAAAATATCAATAAAGAACTCTCTGATTAAATGTGTACAAATAAAACCGTACAACAGAGTTGACAGGGAGGATTTAAAACCTTAAGCTGTAGTCGACACTTAGTTCTTTAATATTATTTAGTAATTATTTTAGAAAAAATAACGGGTCTTTATTATTACGTAAAATAGTACGATATAAAGTTAAAAAAAAATAATGAATACAAATTAGCATTGTTCCACACTTTACATGAGGGAGATCTTCCGGCTGGTTTTTTGAAATTGTCCTGGAATAATATTGTAAGATCTGGACCTCTGAGGGAACAGCTAAGACGGAGAAGAATCAACCTGGAACCAGGTGTAACTCCGACTAAGGAATAGCTGAAGATTTTTATATTTTCTATTTATTGATAATTGGATACACTTACCGGTTCAGAGTGGCTACAAACCAAACAAGACACTCAAAAAAAAAACAAACTAAAACTTTTACGTTTACAAATGCCTACTTTTAGTTAACCACGTTGCCCGAAATCCTAACAGAAATGCGCATTGATCACTCGTTTCTAGTCAGCTAAGCATATTTGCCAAAATGGCCGCTTGGGGTGGCTGTTTAATACCAACTTAGAATTTAAAAATTAAGAAAATATTAAGGGGATATGGATTTAAAAATTTTATTTAAAGTGATTAAAGGATTATTGAAGTGACGGACTCTTTACATTGCGTTAAAGAAAGTGTTATGGCGCCGTAAGTCATGACTGGAAGCACACATTGGTCGAACGTCTTTTTTTAAATAATTTGACATGTTGTAGAGGTAATTTAACAGGCTCCTTCTTAGAGTGCCGTCTCCCTACGGAGGTTGGCAATCATAATGGCTATTTTTATTTTTGAACTTGCTGCTCTTAACAAATTAATCGATCTGCATTGATACCAATCACGTAGATTGTTTAACCATGAGTTCTGCCTTCGACCAACAGATCTTATTCCTTGAATATTTCCCTGTATTATGAATCTCAAAATTTCATATTTTGGTCCTTTATCACGTGGCCTAGGTATTCCAGTTTTCTGGTTTGTATAGTGGTGATTAGTTCTGTTTCTTTACCAACCCTCTCCATTACTTGTTTATTTGTAAGTATATCAGTCCATGATAACGTATGGTCCTAAAGTTTTGGGAAAAATTTCAAAAGCATATAACTCTGACCACAATAATCTTATATTTTTAATAAATTATTCAACAATTTAACTGAACTATCCTTATTATAAATCAAAATTCAAATGACAGACAAGGGACCATTATTTTCGATTTGTCTAATAATTCCCCTCACACGTTGCATCATCCTTTGGACGACCTCGGCGTCAATTTCTCTAATTTTTGTATATATGCGGCGTCTTAACTGTTCCTGATTTTGTGGTTCCCATCCGTTATTATAGACTTTCCGACTTAATATTGCCCAGAACTCTTCAATTGGACGAGCCTGAGGTAGGTTGGGGGCATTGTCTGCTTTCGGTACAAAGGTAATTTTGTTAGTTTCGTACCAGTCCCTTGTGATCCTCGCGTAATAACATGAAGCAAGATCTGGCCAAAAGACTATTTGATCATTTGCATGATGTGTTCACAAACTGAAGCAATTTAGAGAGACATCTTTAAAAATAAATATTTGCGTTTAAGGCTTCGCCTCGAACAACACCAATGTAGGGCTGTGAGATAAAGCCAGCCTCAGAAATTGCACACCATACCAAAATTTTGTCCTCAAATTTTTTCTTACTTTTGAATTTTATTTCATCAGGTACATTTTCGTAATCGTTCGTGTAAAACCCATCGTTACCCTTCATCTCAGAGTTGGACAAAGTAAAATATTTTTCATCGTCCATCACGATCCACTTGTTGACGAAATGCACTCGCCTTAACGCGCGGCAACATCTCGGAATTCTCTCTAATTGATCCTTTGTGTATTTTGGAGCTTTCCTTCTTTTCCGGTAGATAATATTGTTACTCGATAGGGTCCTGTATACTGTAGTCTTTCCAACATGAAATCTTCTGGCCAGTTTTCGCTGTGAGACCCCAATTTTGTTCTTAGCTGCTTCAATCAGTCTTTCCTCTCTTATATGGTTCAAAATCCGCGGTCGGCCACTTTTACGCAAGTTAACACATGGTATCCCTTCTTCACATTCTCTGATTGTGCGATAAATTGTCGATTTGCTTATGTTTTGATCTCGATAAATATTAACAATATCTCGTTTGGACATTCGCCCAACCATATTATAAACACCTCGACGAATATCAATTTTATAAGACATTTTGCAGTGCACAAACCAAAATATTCTGCTTTGTTTATTAAATGTCAATAACTGATAACATTTCAATTCTATGGCCTTCTTTGTTAAATGCATTTTTCTTCTCAATCAGACCAGGTGAAATTTTTCCCAAAACTTTAGGACCAGACGTTATTTTTAATATTCTGCGGTATAACCAGAATTCGAATTAATAGGCTTATGGGTCGCTAATTTTTGAGGTCTGTTGGATCGCCTTTTTTGTGTAATAAAATGGTAAGTAGAGATAATTCAAACACTCCTGACCATGGAGCTGCGCGAAGGCGGAGTCAAATTCAGGTAAAGGCAGAAAAGTTCTATTGTAAGTGGAATTATACAGTGCATAGTACAATGCGTTTCGCATGGAAGTGGGGACTAAACCAAATTTCGTCTACTGCGCCGTGGTCAGGAGTGCTTGCACTATCTCTACATTGTGGCATCTTTTAGGTAGCGTATGTTTTATGGATTGATTAATAAGACGAATGTAAGCGGAGCGATTCCATACTGGAGTAGAATATTCTGCTGTAGAGAAACTTATTTCTTATTTTTTGAGGAAATCTTTGCCTTCATGTTTTTGCATTGGCCTTAAATTGTAAGAGTACGGTCAAATTTTACCCCCAAGTTAATATTCAGTATAAAAAATTATCATATTTATTATAAAAGGTAATATTTTCGAGAATATGTTTATAATAAAATTATAATTTAGATTTATAAATAAATAAAGAGCAGCAATAATTATCCATTTTAACTGGTGCAAACATGAAGGATCATTGCATAAATATAAATCAAACTTCCACATTAAACATTACAGCATGATTTTCTCCGTCCCTGATACTTGTCACTGTATCTATTCCTTTTACCGACTAAACACGCAATTTCGCCCAGGGTCTACTTTGTATGGCAATGTAATGATAATTCGCGTACATAAAGCTTATTTGTAGTAGGATTCAGGTGAGTACAAACACCGTTTCGATATTGCTCATTGTTGTGTGTGTTGTTCATTAGAGACGTACAAAAACAGAATTGTACTTAAAATGCACTGAGGTGTGAATGAATGCGATGCTATTTCTATTTTATATCGTATCAGTTCTCGTAAGCTTTTAATGAGAACAAGCTGTTTTAAAAAATGATCGAGATTATCTTCTGCTTTCAACAAAAGCAAATTAGTGCTAATTAGGAAGTAGAGCGTTTTTATTATAGTCTGGTCTTAAAATTTCAATAATTTGGTATACATATGAATAAGAATAATTTTTTAAAGAGCTTTGAATACCTGTTTTTTTTTTCTCAAAATTAATATTAAAATTCACTCAAATCTTTTGTTGCCTCAAATTTCTCAGGTGAAGTAGGATTAGTTTTATTATTTCTATTATCATAATATGTGTTTGTCTTATAAAGCTATCTAAAGAAGATATTAAGAAATAAAGGAATGTTGTAATCTTGTTGGAGGACAAACATAAATCTGCATCTCCATTTGATTAAAGATGGGTATCATCGAAGTGAAATTACTTGTGAAAAACTTAGACCCGAATTACTTGTTTTTGTACTTCTTGTTCCACTTTTCCATAGCTCAAAAATTTTCCCAAGTATCCCAAGATTTCTGCTTCCTAATGTGTATTGTTTTGATTTTTACAACCAGTTTACACCTTGGTTCTACTCATATCATTATTGACTTAGTTTTGTTTGTTGAAAATATCATATTATTCTAAGTAATAAGTTGAGAGTTGTAATTCGACGTTTAAAAGAAATTTGACAACATTACTATCTAAGAAATTTATAATACATGGTTTTTGAATATACCCAATAATTATAAAATATTTAGAGCCCCCTTAAAATGCCCCCTTTCAAGTCCACAATTTATATCTGTTATGTAAGAAACTTTATATCCCCGATGGAGGCCAAATATTACTGTATCTGAATAATTTTTACAGTACTTAAGCTATGCTATTACTTATGGTACTGAATTCTGAAATTGTGATAATATAATTGATAAGATATCAGTATTTTAAGTACATGGAGATTATTTTTTTTCTGACTGGGACCATACTAATAAAATTGCTTTCTTATAGCAATTCTTTAGTTTATCATAGACGCTTTTAAATATTCAGGAGAAACGTTAATATTAGATATCCAGGGACTCAAGCTTGATGAATGAGGTAAACATAATACTGATCTAACATAACATTGCTTATGTTATTAATAAGACAGTAATTTTTATTCTTTAGATATGGGGTGTGATAGTTTACAAGTAATATTTTATATATGTATGCATCTATATTTTACTCTACAATGTTATCAGCATGTAGTAAAACAAGCCCCCAGGTATTTAATATAAGGCATTTCTTACCTTCCAAAAAAACTCCTTAGCTTTTCGTTAGTTAAATTGTAGAGTGAAGGTAAATTTTTTGATGTATGAGCTGGAGCGATGGCCAGAAAGAGATTTTTCATTTTTATTTTAAATTAGATTACCAAAAATATCTTTTATCAAGCCCGAAAATCTTCTCTGAGATCTCGAGAAGTACATTTACTTTTAGTAGGTTTAACAAAAGCATATGACACCGTGCCTGTTGTAAAATTGTGGAAAGTATTGGAGAAAACCAGTATCAGCGTTCCACTAATCGACGCTATTTAAGATCTATATAACAACACAATATCAAAAGTTAACATAGGAAATAAGGTTTCTAATGGTTTTCAGGTAACAAAAGGACTGAAGCGAGGTTGTTGTTTATCTCCCATACTATTCAATATATATATCGACGAAGCACTGAAGCACTGAAAAAAGAAGTGTAAAGGGATGGAGCTGTCTATTGGGGATAAAACGTTATACACGTTGCACTATGCAGATGACCAGGTAGATATTGTAGAAGACAAGAAAGACATGGAGTATATGGCTAGAAAACTAATGGAAGAGTAAAAAAAATGGGACCTCAAAGTAAATTTACAAAAAACGCAATATCTTTGCATAGGAGGAAAAAATACTGCAAATGACCTCGACTTAGGAGACAAGAAAATTAAGAAATGCGATCAATGTATATATTTGGGGGTAAAACTAACAAACACAGGAAGAACTGATGAAGCCATAAAATACAGAATAACCAAAGAGAAACGAGTTATAGGTGCATTGAATTTAGTACTATGGCAGAAAAATATAAGACCGGAAACGAAAAAAAGAATATATAATACCATATTGAACCCAGTAATCGTCCCAGTAAGTATGGCAGTTATCATAAAAACTTGAAGGTAACCTATTGGCAGTTGAAATGGATTTTTGGAGTAGAGCAGCGGGAAAGTCTAGATTAGAACATACGAGAGATGAGGACATAAGGAATCAAATGAATGTACAAAGATAAATTATAGAAGAGATCGAAAAACAACAATTAACATGGTATGGACATGTTAGACGTATGGGGGAAGAAAGACTACCAAAAAAAATATTAGAATGGATACCATTAGAAAAAAGAAAACGAGGACAACCACCAACAACATGGATGCAAGGAATTTCAAAAGCAATGTCAGCAAGAAATCTATCTCTGAACGGGAACCCATATATATATATATATATATATATATATATATATATATATATATATATATATATATATATATATATATATATAGAAAAAGTAGTCCAAAGTTTTTGACTAGTTTGGAAAAAATATATTTAAATATTTACATATATATATATATATATATATATATATATATATATATTTATATAATATATATATATATATATATATATATATATATATATATATATATATATTGTTATGATGTATTGTTTGTTTGAATGATGAGCAATGAGTATTTTTAATAATATAATATATAGGGTTTTTATCGCGGTTCTCAAAGAATTAGTTTGTAAGTACTTTTTTTTAAATTATCTTTATTATATCTATTATGAAACACATATATATCTAACCTAGCCAATGTAAATTTAAAATAAACTATCTTTAAATTGAAATTCTTATGAAACTAATTAAATTCTATAGACAATGTAAAATTTAAACAAACTATCTACAAAATTGAAATTGTTATGATACTAACTAAATTATATTAACAAAATTTTGTACCTTTCTGTCACTGAAAGCCTAAATGAACTGTTTTCCACTATATAGATTATAATCACCACTCAAATGTCTTCTTCTCAGCTTCGGTTATCCTTGTTTTTATGAAATTACTTTTTCCAATTATTAGCTTCCACCAATTTAAGATATTATTCTTCACAGCATTTGTAAACCACCAAGCAAACCAGCAAACAGCATTTATATTTATTCTTCTTTTCTATATACCAATATCCAATCACCAAATATATTATTTAATTTTAATGTTCAATTAATACTTCTTCCATTATCCAATTATCATTTATACATAACATAATTTTTAATCTTCAATATTATTTTCTTTATACTGTTTCTTAATCTTGATTTAACTCACTATATTGAACAATTGTTACTGATTGACTGCCTCTAACTAATTTTCATACTAAAACTGGCCATCATAGTAACTGTAATTCATAACTGATTGACTAACTGAATGGACTTTCTTACTAAACTTTCTGACTGACTTCTTGAATCCAAATCACCGGGTATTTATATCTTTTTGGATGTTCCAGAATCATCTGGTAAGAACTCATGTTCCATTTGTTCTATTAAATACATGTCTGAATTTTCTGGAAACAGTATATGTTCGATCTACAGACGTAACCATTAATCCAGAATGTTCGACCGTAAACAAAGGTCAAATTCTGCATTCTGGAGAATTCGTTAATTTTCTATTGATAATTTTGTTGACATTTAGGCTTTTCAGATCAGAATATACACTTAAATCATTAACTTAACATTCTAATTTATTAACTACACATTTTATTATTAGTACCCCACTTTATATTCACAACCATTCCTTAAATGTCACTTCAGAGTATGTATATCTGGTTGCCTAGTCACATGGCTCACTTAAATATATTTACAACATTATAATTATATAAAAAAATACTTTTTATATGCTAATTTCTTAAAAATGCCCTCACATAAATATTTTTTTATAAAATTCTCTAGTATATAACTTATTAAAATAACCAAATTTAATATCTAATATTATCTAATGTGTAACTTATAAATTAATTTCTATAAACACCAATCATATCAATAGATATATATATATATATATATATATATATATATATATATATATATATATATATATATATATATATATATATATATGTATATATATATATATATATATATATATGTATATATATATATATATATATATTGTAAAGACTACGACCGTCAATTTATATTTCTAAAGTATTCAACTAGTGAATTCAGAGGTTTAATCGGTCATTCAATAAGTCAAAATTCATAATTCAAAAAAATAAGTCAACTACTTCATAAGTTTATCGAAGACGTTTCGCTTTATATTTCTAAAGCTTCATCAGTTCTCTAAAATATAACAAATGACATAGAGTTTATAAGAAATACAGATGTTTATAGTTCATAACTTACAACTCAATATGTAGTATATTATCTATGTTATCATATATCTACTGTACACTTTACTCATTATTTAAAACTAACTTAACCAAAAAAGAAAAAACAAAAAACAAAAACAAAAAACACACAAACATTGCAGAAAATAATATTCATATTGGTAGATATGAATATTTAAAAAATTTTAAACGAACATTTGGCTTCATTTAGATATATATATATATATATATATATATATATATATATATATATATATATATATATATATATATATATATATATATATATATATATAAAGCCAGAAAAACTATTCTGGCTATAACGGTGGCATATCCGATCGCCATGGTGCGCCGTATGGGTGCTGCAAACGCCGTAAATAGGATCAAAACTGTGATATCCTTATGTAGAAGCAGATGGATGGTGGCTTTTTTTTTCGATATAAGAAATGCTTTTAATAGTTCTATCTAGAAAATTATCGTCAAACTACTGGGCGACTTGGAGATATCTCCCCTTTTATTCCTTGCTGGGGTAAAGAGAGCGAAACATTTAAATACTTATGAACTCTGGAAATATGATGGCACAGCACTAGATATTTTTGCAGCTACTATGTTCAAGAAAGGATTTTACCAAATAATTCAAGCTGTCAGATTTGACGACGATACTAAAAGGCAAAAAAATTCAGCAGTTGATAATCTTGCAACCATTCGAGAAATATATGAAATGTTTGTCACTAACTGTTTATCTGCTCACTTTTACGTTTGTCAGCTCGTTGTCAAGCAATGATCGTTCAATAAAGATTTGCTTAGGGTACAGAAAAAAAGTAATTATCTGTAGTTATATTTCGGTTCAACTTATGGGTAGTATAAGTCTTTTTACAACACTAGATGCATCGTTGAGTAGTAGATATGGTCCTTCAGGTTGTTTGCCGAGGTAAATTTTAAGATGTTGTGTGACAAATGGTCTAGCGTTCACCATGGCATAAATCTTTATTCCTTATTTAGCTGGCCTATTGGCTATATACTGCCCAGATTTGCATCGACCACGGAACGCTTCCAACAATTCATCTATGGTCATATAAAATCCAGAAGTGTATGCAGATAAACAGTTAGTGACAAACATTTCATATGTTTCTCGAATGGTTGCAAGATTATCAACTGCTGAATTTTTTTGCCTTTTAGTAGCGTCGTCAAATCTGACAGCTTGAATTATTTGGTAAAATCCTTTCTTGTAGTAGTATGTAAAATATCTCTATGTAGTAGTATGTTTGCATATAGTGACGATGGAAACAAGTGTGTACTTGTATCATATGATTATTACTGATTACAACCTCACAAAAGACGGAGTGGATATTGTTGATAAAATGAAGGCAGAATACTCGGTGACTCGATTTAGCAATCGCTGTCTGTTTACTGTTTTTTGCAGCCTACTAATAATTTCAACTATAAACAGCCAAATCATTTACAACAATAACACTAATATTGTAACATCTCAAAGAAGCTACATTGCGGAGCTTGGCAAGCAACTTTTAATGTCCCATCTTCAACGACGTTCCAATATCCCAAATCTGCCTTTTCAGTTGAGGCTCGGGATCAAAAATATAACAGGAGAAAAGCCATCAGTTTCTTAAGGGGCAACTCCAACTATAAAACCAAGATGTTCTTTTTGCCCCGTACAGAAGAACAGGTTTACCCAACATTATTGTACTAACTGTAAGTTGCCGATATGTAAAGAACACACTGATTTAACAAATTTTACGTACCACCACTGCCTAGAAGAGGAAGAAAACTAATTTTATGCGTAATGTGTACATTTTTTTGGAATAAATCCCTTTATGTGTATATTTTTTTAATTTATCTAGTAGTTTTTTTGCAGTTTTGTTTTAGAAAAATATAAGTTTATAGTTTTTTGTGAGTTAATAGCCAATAAATTAACCACTAAGTACTAATGACTTTTATTTGACCTATACCCATGTTAGATAAAATCTAACACGCGAGTGATGGATTAATTTTTTGATGTGCCGGTGATGTTAAGGACTAAAATCTAACTAGACAAAATTTAACAAAACGTATTCTTAAATAATATTCACAAGTTAACTAATGAAATAAAAAACGAGTTATACAATAATGCCGCAAAAACTGACATCACAATTAAAACAGCACAATCAACTTGAAGGATATTTAAAAATTAGTTCCAAAACAGGAGATTTTGAAATGAGAATTATAGAAAAAATAGACATTGAAATAAAGAACCCGAATTTTTGAATTCATTATAAAATATGGCTGAAGTCATATTTTAAATTTGAGCTTATCAACGGTCCTCGAATAACTAGACTATTATCATTAGCTATAATAAAATAGAACATAAACTAGTTCTGACCTAAAAGATTGGATTAATTATGGCTAATACTAGATGCAATATCATTTGAATTTCGCTGGCAGTTCATGTTATTGCAGATAGTAAGTAAACAATTATTACTTCATTAATCTAAAATGTTTTAATACATATTGATAATACACTACTATTTTTATACTTTTAGAACCTAATTCATTAAAGTTCTGCTTTACTTTATCTTACGTCTAAAATACAAAGCACCTACTCATCATTTTCGAATGATTGTGAGTAAGTCTAATTTTATTGCTTTTTACCTATTTAAAAATAACATTATTTTTGAAAAGTTTCAACGGGACCATTTTTCACTATGATTATTAACTGCGATTTACTAAATAATTCCGAACAAAATATACAGGTGGCCTCGTCGTCGTTATCATCAAATCTCTTATTTTATTTGTTTTTTTTTTAAACATCTTTGTGCTTATAGCTTTTCTAGCTACTTGTAAAGTTGAATAAAGAGTTTTTTGTGTTGCTTTCATCAAAAGATAATTTCGTTTAAAAGTGGAAACAGTTGATCCTTGCGAAGGTCTTGAAACCCTTGCCTGAGTAGGTGCCTGAGATAGTGGAGATATATCATATGGAGTTACAAAAGTATTCTGAAACAATGATGCAATTTGATTCTTTTTAACGCCACCTTTCTGTTCCGAAGTGATTACTGCGAAAATTGGGATTGATGTACCAACTGCATATCTTGTAATGTCAGCTTTATGGTTTAAAGAAACAGCTTCCAAATTTAAAGCTGCATTGAATAAAGGATCATTTTCCGATAATCCCCTTGGACTGTTTATAAAAAGGCACACACTATCTAAAGATTGTTCATTTGATTTTCATTCCTCTGACTCATCTGATGAAGATATATTACTAATTTTTCTTCTCCTGATAGGTAAAGTACTTGTAAGGCAAGAAGTATCTCTTTGTGAAGGAGTTTTTTGTTTATGGATGGGATCAATGGTTTCATTTTCCACTATATAATGAGCAGTTGGTAGACGATGGTTTAAATTTCCAATCTCGGAATATGTTTGGCTTAAAAGAATAGATGCCTGTTTTCTCAAATCCCATGAGTCCATTGTCAAATGTGGCAGCTCTTTGATATGATTTTTCAAACAAGCTATCTATACTATACATCCATCCATCCATTTAATGGCGCTACAGCAAAATCGGGCCTTGGTCTCCTTCAACAGGCTTCTCCAATCAATCCCATCTCTTTTTAGGTCTTCCAACAGGTCTTTTTCCCTGCATTCTTGCATTTAATAATTTTCTGGGGATTCTATTCTCATGCATGCGGACCACGTGCCCAGCCCATCGTAATCTCTGCAGTTTAGTATGTTGTGCTAGAGTTGGTTCGCTATATTGCTCGTATATTTCTCTATTATACTCAATTCGCCAGTTGTAGTTTTCACTTATTGGGCCCAAGATCCTACGTAATATTTTTCTTTCAAACACATCTAATGCATTGGCAGATTTCTGTGTCACCACGCATGTTTCACAACTATAACTTACTATGGGCCTGATTATTGTTTTATAGACCCGGAGTTTTGTTTTCCGGTGTACGTCTCGCGATTTTAATATGTGGCACATCGCGAAATAGGCTTTATTTGCCAGCACAAGCCTTCTATATATATTTCCGGTTCTTCTTCATTGCTTTGGACCAGATCCATTCCTAGGTATGTGAATCTATTTACATGTTCTATATCGTTAATAAAGTGTTGTTGCACCGGTCTATTTGATCTGGTTTGTATGAGTAGTTTTATTGTATTTGTATTTATTGCTAGCCTATACTATACATAGTCACGACTTTACCAGGGTTTGTCTTATACCATAAAATAATTTTAGCATATTTCTCAAAATACGTCATATAAGGTGTAAATAATAATACATTGCAATGTGGAGGAAACAACAGCATTATAATGCCACTTGTTTTACACTGTTCTATAGATTAGACAAACTTGTGACTTAAATACTTTGTAAATTGTTAAAAATGCTTTAAGAACAGAGTGAAGGTGTCAGATTTTATGCATCTAGATTAGTTGAACAGAGAAAGTGTTCCATGTGGGACGCTTTGAAATAATAATTTATTCCTTCGTTTACAAGGGAATATCATTGATGGAGGGATAAATTATTGACCCACAGCATTTACACAGAGAAAAACGGTGACATTTTTTTCCTTTTCAGTGCTCGTTAGGAAACCAACCTGTTTCCAGCCTTTATGTGCTAAAATGTTAAGCAACTTGCTAGGGACCGTCTGGATATCACTCTCATCCATATTATGTATTCTCATGTTATTTATGTTTGTTATTTTATATTTCATCTAAAAGAGAAAAAACTTCTGCCTCTCTATTAAAGCTTCTCGCTCTGACAGTCAAAGTCCCTTCAAAAGTTCTAAAAGGCTGTTTAAACCAATCTCTACCAGATGACTTTTTTTGTTTTTAAAAAATTTGTGTTTAATACCATTTCTCTCCGCAAATTCATAGCTCATGTTTTTCTTCGTCATGCCAAATAGTCGGTCTTCCATTTCTAAAACATACTCCTTTCAGTAAGTCTCCAATTCATTAGACAATATTGTAGTGAATCCACCAAGACTTTTCGAATAACTTGTTGGGTAAAAGAAAGTACCGGTAATTTTCTGACATCTTCCTTATGAATCCCTTCTTTTTAAAGTACTCAAGTGAAAATTATAAAGCTAAGCAGCTCTTTTCAGATATTTTCTTAGATATATTTTTCAAGACAAGTCTCATTATATTTGAATCCTATTGATACCTTGTCGTTTTCCAAACATAAGTTCTAACCATTATTTCTATAAAGATATTATACACATAGATTTGTAATACTAGTGCAGTAGAGTAACGTTCCCCCAGTGCGATAGTAGAGAAAACTGACGCAAAGCAGTCTCTGCATCTCTATCTAATGGGCAAGATTTATCGACCACGTGACCTTCTCAGTGGTCATTTAGGTCATGTGTGCGATAAGTCAAAAATATAATAAACAGACAATGCCACTCTTCATAGATTTTTAGAAAAATAAAAAGAATGATTTAGTAAAAGTAAATAATAGACATGGCAGAAACATTTAAAGTGAGAGAGGGAATTCGAAAAGAAGATCCGTCATCATTGTTATTTAACCCTCCAGTACACGTGTAGATTACATACGTAATGCATTGAATGTTATAATATTGCTATTCGGACTATACTGTATATAAAGTTCCCTATCTTCGTATACCTTCAGGGCATAGTAAAAGCACATAATACACCAACCAACAAGAAGCGAAAGCTTTGTCGGTACCTTTAATGTTCGTAGGACAGAAATTTCGGAAGAAGAATGACAGTTAAACTACTTAGTACACTAAGAAAAGAAATGAGGAACTCGTTCAAAACAGTAGTAAAGTTATAGTTACACTGAGAAACAAAGTAATTATTAAAACTGATGGTTTTTAAGTAGATCTGTTTTGTACGAATTGTAGTTTTTACTGTAAAATTGAATATAACCCATATATCAATTATGTACTGATAAGTAAAAAGGTCTTAAGTTAAAAATAAACGAACTAAAAGTATTGTAGTACGTTAAAAAACCGATAAAAAGGGATTGAATTTGAGAGTTAATTTCAAAATAGAGATGAAAATCAGTCGATTTCTATTATTTATTATCGATTTTTTAAGGTATTATAATATGTACATGTATATACAAAATATGTATATAACAGTATTATTCTTTTTTTACTATTATATTATACTTTTTTTATGTTATTATACTTTTTTAAGGTAGTGAAACATGTATAGGTATACATATACAAAAATATGTAAAATATATTTATTTGATTTTTAGTATTAAACAACATACACGAAACAACCCTTTTTAATACGTAAACAAACGTCAGTTTTTACAGGTTGACAGATTTAGACCATGGCGGATTCTCACGGAAATTTGAATTGCGAAAAAGCCGTTCGTTTCACTTTTTGTTGAGTGGTGTATTCTGTGGTATAAGGAACTGTTTAGTATGCGACTGTCGCTAAATGTGTGTAGGTGTAAAGCCGCGTACACATCATCATTTGGCCGAAGCCTTGTGAGCAAACGTTTTCGGTAAATGTGTACGCCTCAACAAACGATAGCAAACGCATGAGTTTGCCTTCACCAGAGTTCGCTCACTGGGCGATACATCAAAAGAAAATTGAAGAACGAATTCGTTTAGCTGTGTTTAGTGTATACGATAGGGAGTAAAAGTGTCGAACGTCGTCGCGATTTTATTTTGATTTTTCAATTTGCAATAATGGAGTGGACTAATTCTTATTGTTTAGAATTTATTGGTGTATATTTCGAGAGCGTGAAGTCTTATGGAATCCGGTGCATAAATATTATAAAAATAAAATAAAGAAAGTGGATGCCTGCAACGACATCAGTAAAATTATGCAAGGCGATACAGGAGAGCTCAAAAAGAAAATGGAATCTTTATTAACGTCATTCTGACGTGAGAGACAAAAACAAGATGACCCTTTTAAAACTTGTAGTATTATCCTTGAAATGAGTAAAATTTTGAAAATTTAAAAGTATACATCAAACTTGTATATGAGTCACCAGTAGCTAAATATCGTAAAGTTAACATTAACTTTTCTATGCGAAAATGGTTGCGTTTCGATTTAATTTGAGTTTCTTACCATTCCCTAACACGTGTTTCTGGGTCTTCCCGTCATCAGAGAGAGCTTGTAAGAAAACTCAAACTAAACCAAAACGCACCGACTACTCGGCAATTATAGAAAAAATAATTACCAGAGTATGCTACTAGAGACATCTAGTGATGAAAGATGAAGTTAAATGTGTCGACAGCAATTAAAGTAAATTGTATACTCACGCTTAATCAAGCCATTAAGAGCGATGCTGGGAATATTTATATTCCACTATGCATCAACAATTTACCCATATAAATTACTATCTTTCTTGTACTCATTGTGTCGAGTAAGGACGATAAATATGCGAAAATGGTTGCGTTTCGATTTAATTTGAGTTTCTTACCACTCCCTAACACGTGTTTCTGGGTCTTCCCGTCATCAGAGAGAGCTTGTAAGAAAACTCAAACTAAACCAAAACGCACCGACTACTCGGCAATTATAGAAAAAATAATTACCAGAGTATGCTACTAGAGACATCTAGTGATGAAAGATGAAGTTCAATGTGTCGACAGCAATTAAAGTAAATTGTATACTCACGCTTAATCAAGCCATTAAGAGATCACATCACTAGATGTCTCTAGTAGCATACTCTGGTAATTATTTTTTCTATAATTGCCGAGTAGTCGGTGCGTTTTGGTTTAGTTTGAGTTTTCTTACAAGCTCTCTCTGATGACGGGAAGACCCAGAAACACGTGTTAGGGAGTGGTAAGAAACTCAAATTAAATCGAAACGCAACCATTTTCGCATATTTATCGTCCTTACTCGACACAATGAGTACAAGAAAGATAGTAATTTATATGGGTAAATTGTTGATGCATAGTGGAATATAAATATTCCCAGCATCGATCTTAATGGCTTGATTAAGCGTGAGTATACAATTTACTTTAATTGCTGTCGACACATTTACCTTCATTAACTTTTCTGTTGGCGGTATCGCTTCTCCAAACTTTGTATCTTTTTTTTTTCGATGTTTGGAGCAATTTCATTTAATAACCATTCAAAACCAGTAGACTTTATTCTACAAAATTAAAAAAAAATGCCCGTATTCCATTTCAGCTGTTAGATCATTAAATAAGTCTATCCCTCTATACCGACTTCTGCTTTTGAAAAATGATGTTGTCCATCAGCGCCGTTTTCGTCGTTTTTTGGGGAGGTCGTTTTCTAGTTATAAACTAGGTCCTATTTCTTACTAAATATTCTAGGCGTGTGGCTTTTGTCGAAAAAGGTCGATTTCATGCCCACATGCTGAAACTTGTTTTAATCAAAACAATTATATTGCCAATATCCTTTGCTGAAAAGTTTACCGAAAAATTTTCCATGACAACCTTAATATGTATAACAATTTAAAAAAAAAATTATAAAAATTGTTTTTTTCACCTCAAAATCACTTTTTTTAATAATTTAGGTTATTTAAATTTAATTTTTTTAATTCGTTTAAAAATTATTAAACAAATAAATAATAATAAATAAATAAATAGGTTGCCATGGAAAATTTTCAGTAGAGATAATTTTTCAATTGGGAAAAATTTCAAATTTTAATTTGAGATTTTTTATTTTTAAAGTAATATGTAGAAATAATTCAGCAGGATAATTTGTTTTTTTCATAAAGTCTATTATAAATAAATAATTTACGAGGTTATTGGAAGAAGTATATATTAATCACAAATATTTATCTCTTATATTAAAAATTACCTTAAATTACCAAGAAAAAAATAAAAAACTAAAATAAATCTTTAAACTTATTAGACGGTGTATGTAACAATTTAATTATTTAAATAATACATATTCGTTATGTACGCAAAAATTACATACGAATTAAAAAAGAACCGTCGACAACCATAAACAAGAACCAAAGATACAGTTGTTTACAGTTCCTTCCCTCTCCTTCCGCTGCCGCGAGTTTCAAAGCCGGCAGATTTTGAGGACCATATTTTTGTAGCTGTGTGAACGAATTCAATAAAATAAAATTTTTTTTTCAAATTTTGCACATTAAAACATTAAAGCATGTTCTTTAAGATGACTAATCAAATCTCTTAGTTGTTATAAACAAAGCTGCTTTCAATTAAAAAAAAAAGGACTAACTTCGCCCCAAACTGTCAATATGTCAATTTTTTTTCATTTAATTGTGTAAAAATGCATGCTGCCTAAATGGGAAAAAACAATCTTTTTGTATAAAGTCTTATTGTATATTAGCAAAAAATTTATGTTTTTGCAAAATTTATTTGCAATATTTTAAATTATTTTTCTTTATTTTTTTAATATCAATAGAATAAATTTTCTTCTTTTATAAACTATCCGTATAAAAATTACAACTTCATCATTTTCTGACTTATATTGTTGCAAAAAAAATTAATTTGGTTTAAACAAATTAAATAACTTTTAAACTGTTTGACCGATCGATTTTATATTTGACTGTATTTAAGCACCACGTGACCCATCAGTATAATTATGTAATATAATGGTTATAAGTTTAGTTTTATGAAAGTTATTAACAAAAATATGAAAATTATAAGAGACAAAGAACAAAAGTTAAAGAGATAGTTAAGAAAGAGAAAAAGAAAAGTTGGGAAAAATTCGAAGAAAAAATGGAAGAAAACAGCATAGAAAACGTAAAATTATTTTACAGAACACTAAAAAACCTAAAAAGCAATAAAGAAACGAAACTAAAACAAATAATGAACAAGGAAGGAACAATAATAAACGACGATAAGACAATAATGGAAAGATGGAGAGAACATTTAAAGCTGATACTGAATGAAAATCAAACAAATACAATGGAGAAGGAAAGCCACAACAAGAGAGTATCCATGAGAAACACGGAAAATCCAGAAACTATAGAAAAAGAAACTGGAAGAAGTAATAAGAAAGATAAAAGTTGGAAAAGCACCACGAAGCGATGAAGTAGCACCAGCAATGATGAAATATATAGGAGTAAAAGCAAAAGAAAAATTGTTATACATATATAACCTAATATGAAAGAGAAAAGTAATACCCAGAGAATGGACATATGCAGTAATTATACCTATATACAAGAAAGGAAACACAAGAGACTGTAAGAACTAAAGGGGTAATATCATTACTATGTATAGCAGCATAAGTATACGAAACCATAATAGAAAGGAAAATTAGAAAAGAAATAGAACATAAATTAGAGGACGTACAAAGCGGATTCAGGAAAGGACACAACACACAAGACCATATATTCACCATGCAACAAGTAATAGAAAAAGACTTAAAGAAAAATAAAGAAATATATCTGAGCTTTATAGACATGGAAAAAGCATTTGACTCAGTCAAAAGAAAAGATATATGGGAAAGCCTAAAGAAGACACAAGTGAAGAACTGATAGAAGCAACAAGGAGTATATATATGAAAACAACAAATACAGTAAGAATGTTAAATATACAGTCAGAACCATTTGAAACAACTCAAGGAGTTAGATAAGGGGGAAGTCTCAGCCCAGTGCTTTTTATAAATTTAATAGATGAGATAGTGAAAGAATGTAAGAAAACATTCAAGAAATACTGCATAGGTTGGAACAGAATGCAAATGATAAATGCTGAGATAGGTATATTTGCAGACGACATAGTTAATTGCGGAAACTGCAGAAAAACTGAAATACAACTTAGAGAAATGGAACCTAGAAGCAAGCAAATACAACTAAAACGTAAACAAAGAGAACACTCAGATAATGAAAATATCAAGAAAACAAGGGACGGAAGATCAAATAGAGGTAAGGATAGACCAACAAAAAATAAGACAGACAAATTCGTACAAATACTTAGGAACAGTAATCAACAACAAGGGAGACATCGAGGACGATCTTAACAACAGAATGAAAAACACAGGAAAACTATTCCAAGCACTAAATAGAGGATTCCTTAACAACAAAGAAATATCAAGAAAGACCAAGATGACAATATACAAAACAATATATAGACCTTCAGTGATATATGGAGCAGAAAATTGGATAATAAACAAAAGACATCAGAGCAGAATTTAGGCAGCAGAGATGAAATACCTCAGAAGAACGATCGGAGTAAAAAGAACTGATAGAATCAGAAATGAAGAAATAAGAGAAAGACTCAAAATCAAACCGATACTCGACTCAATTAAGGAGAAAAAATTGGCATGGTTCGGACATCTAACCCGGCTGGACAATACTAGACAAGTAAAAAGAGTGTGGGACGCCAAACCAATAAGAAAGAACAGAAGAGGAAGACCCATTAAAGAATGGAACAGTGACATCTCGTAGATACTGCAGAGTAAGGATAAGACTTGGCAGGAAGCAACACAGATGGCATCCAATAGGAAGAAAGTTCGTTAAGAGCTAGGACACTTCAGAAGACTGTCAAATATTGTAATTTAATGAATTGTATTATAAACGGCCCAACACCAAAAGGTACAAATGGGTCTACTGATTAAGTAAAGTAAAGTATTAACATTTATAAAGAACAAAATGTTTGACTTATTTCGAAATTATTCGAAAAGATTAGTGTGGTTTGACCCTCGAAAGAGCTTAAACCAACGTTCAAATGAAGCCATCGGTTAAAATTAAATGAACTAATGTTCTTACAGTTTTACTTGTATTTTTTGTTTCGTTTCTCCCGTTTAGTTTTTAATCTTTAATGTTAAGTTATCGTAGAGTTTTTATAACATCTTCAAAAAAACCCTACAAATTGTTTTCGTAAGTATGAACCCTGTTGGTTTGTTTACTTATATTTTAAAATCTTTTTTATTTGTAGTGAACTGATGATGCTTTTAAAAATAAAAGCGAAACGTATTCTAATAAAGCAATAAAGTAGTTGACGTCTTTTATTTGCCAATTATTGACCGATAAAACCTCTGCTATTCAACCATTGAATATAATCCATATATATATATATATATATATATATATATATATATATATATATATATATATATATATATATATATATATATATTTGACTGATCCTAAATATTTAAATAAAAACGGTCTGTATTAAATAAAACTACTTAAATATTATTAAACGTTTCGGCTAATTTGCCATTTTCAATAAGCACTTAATTTTTATATTATAAACATTACATGGTTAAAACATTGGTTAAAATTTAATTTATGTTAAACTTTTAAAAAGTGTAAACATGAAGTATAATGTAATGTTTATAATATAAAAATTAAGTGCTTATTAAAAATGGCAAATTTGCCGAAACATTTAAGCAATATTTAAGGAGCTTTATTTACAACAGACCGACTTCTTAGGTGCCTTCTCCATGACTGAAGGTTGGCTATAACTACAGCAAATTGCTCTCTATCTTGAGCTGTTCTTAGTATCGAATGTGTATCCATGCCTGTCCAGTCTCTTACATTCTTCAACCAGGAGCATTTTCTTCTTCATGGACCTCTTCTTCCTCACATTTCAAAGGCTTCTATACGCTTTATACTTGTAATTCTGAGAGTCCATGTTTCCACTCCGTATAGCAATAAAATAAATAAACGTTTTTACAAATTGGTATCGGATATCCAACGATAACGTAGAGTTTATTAGGAATTTTTTCATTCGTTGAAATGCAGACCTAGCATATTCTATATGAGCACGTATTTAGACCTCGTGGTCAAGATCGTTTGTTATCCAGCAACCAAGATACTGGAATCTTTGTACTGGTTCTATATGTTTGTTATAGATACAAATATTAATGTCGACATTTGGTGCACGTATAACAGCCATTACTTTTGTTTTATTTGTGTTTACATTTAGTCCCAAGTTATCTCCCTCTCTGGTTATGACATTCAAAAGTCGTTGTAAACCCTCAGCACTGTCCGCAATAACGATGGTGCCGTCTGCGTATCTTAAGTTGTTTATGTATTCTCCGTTGATTTTTATTTCTTCTTATTTTCGAGAGCATTTTAAAAGATCTTTTTGGAATATATATTTAATAACAGTGGAGAAAGTACACAGCCCTGACGAACTCCTCTTTTTATTGGCAATTCTGCTGTCGGACGATTGTCTATTTTGATCTACGCCATTTTATCCCAATATAGTTTTTTAATAAGTGATACAGTGTTATGGTCTATACCATGTTGTGTTAGGGTTTCTATGAGTTCTGTGTGTTTTACTCGATCAAACGCTTTTTCGTAGTCGATAAAACAGAGAAACGCGTCTTTTCGCTGATCTCGGCATTTTTGTAATAATATCTGGAGGCCAAATTGTACCAAGCCCCATACGAAATCCAAATTTATTGTCACTCAGGTTTCTTTCTCATTCTCTGTATATTCGTTGATGTACAACTTTGAGTAAAATTATAGGTATAAATATCGATCTAAGCCAGTCTTCTGGGAAGTGTTAACGTCTAAAGATTTTCTTCATTGATAAGCTTTTATAAGTTTATATATATAAACGTTGTTAGCAAATACTTTTGGTTCATTATATATATATATATATATATATATATATATATATATATATATATATATATATATATATCGAACAAATTAGCAAAATAATCATTTTTCCTAGTTTACCTTAGATCAATATGTAGAATGGTATTGTATATTTATCACAGGAGTTCCAACATCATGGACCAACTTGATAGAAATTATTTATACATGTCTCATTTAGGGAGTATTACGTCTTGGAGACTGATAGACACTTAACCTAGGTATTTGATTTAAATATAAATATTTTATAAGGGGGTTTCTCACATGTGCTCAATCAAAAGATTCATCATCTTGGCATGACTGAAGTATGTACAAAAAAGCTAAATTTATTATGGACATTTATGTCAATAAAAACAATATTTAATAGAAATGTTAAAATAATTTTAAAACTAAGCAGATTTAATTTGCCCACAAACGTCTCTACAGTTAGGAATGATTAATTAAGGACTCTGTTCGTATTAATTAAATTTTGTAAATGTTTATAATTATATAAAATACAATTCCCACATTGACTTAAGATGGCCAACTTCTTATGGCCAACAACGATGCCAAATTTCGTCACAAAAATAGTTTGGAAAAAATGTACGTATTTTTATTGTGAAATATAAATAGCGCTAAAAACAACAGATGGAGACCTAGTAGCATTAAGGTTTTTAATGGACAATCAATAATGCGTAAATAAAAAAGATGTAGGCAATTTAACTCAAAGCTAAGACGGGTGAAACCTTTCATAATACCGTAAAAAGGGCTACCTACGGCTAAAAGACAAGAAAGGACTATAACGCATTACAGACTTGCTGGTACATGAATATTTAATAAAAGAGTTTGAAAAATAGCTCTGTGAATCTTGTAATGTTAGCTGTTGAATTTATAATATAAAGAAGGAACGAAGAAGTATGGTAACAAGGACTAAAAATGTTACGTTTACTGCGATTACTAAAACAAGCGCATACCAGGAAGAAATAGATAGAAACCTTCAGAATGACGTGCAAGATGAAACCGATATTGAACAACTTAATGAAAGGTTGGTGAACGCTCTAAGGAAGGCACAGAAGAACTGTCAAGTTAAGCAAACAAGGAAAAATTAAACACTTACAGAATGCACAAGAAATTAAAGAGAAGCACAAAGTTAACATCGCAGAGCTGAGGAATTTAAATAAAACCATTTCAAAAGCTGTTAGGAGAGACATAAGCAATTTTAACACTAAATAAACAACTAATACCATAGAACAAAATAAAAGCCTTAAAGTTCTAAAACGAAAGTTGAAGACAGGAATCAGGAACATTTATAAGCTAAAAAAGGGACAAGGATATGCTCTATATGAACAACAAGAAATTATGAAAATTATCGAAGAGTACTATAGAACATTATATCGTCATACATATCCCAGTCATACAAAATCAAGGATCAGAGGAAATTCCAGATATAACCGAAGAGGAAATAAAATCAGCGTTGAAAGGTATAAAGAACAGCAAACCACCTGGAAAATGTGGCATTGTAAGTGAAATGCTAAAATTAGGAGGCAAATGCGTCATAAAAGCTTTAAAAATCCTTTATAATGCCTGCCTCTTTGAAGGAGTTACACCAGAAAAATGGAATAGTGTCATTATGATAATATTGCACAAAAAAGGAAATGTAACAGAAATTGGAAACTACAGACCTATCAGCTTGTTATCTCATTTATATAAGCTCTTTATGAGAATAATTACTAACAGACTGGAACCTAAGCTGGATTTTCACCAACCATTAGAGCAAGCCGGATTTAGAAGTGACTTTGAAACGAATGACCACCTACAAGTAATAAAATTCTTAATAGAGAAAGTTACAGAAGACAATAAGCCATCGATATAAATATTTGTAGACTTTGAGAAAGCGTTTGACTCAGTCCAGCATAGCTTCATGTTAAGAGCTCTTACAGAGTGCAGTATTGATCATAGGTACACAACTCTTCTTCGGCATATATATAATAGCGCAACAGCTGCAGTTAGAATGTATTATGGCAACACAAATATATTTTCCTTCGAGAGGGGTATTAGGCAAGGAGATACCATCTCTCCTAAGCTATTTACCGCTTTGTTGCAGAGTGGTATAAGAAACAATAATTGGGAGAATATTGGAGTCAACATAAATGGAGAATTTCTGAACAACTTGAGATTTGCAGACGACATAGTTCTTATTGCAGACCGGGTAGATCAGGCCTGCCAGCTTTTTCAATACCTTCAGAGCTCGTGTACACGAGTTGGACTTAAAATTAATTTCTCCAAAACACAATATATGACCAACCTAGTACTGGCGAAAAACATTTCAACCAACGGTACGCAAATTAAACAGGTGTATAGCTATAAATATCTGGGTCACGAGATTAAATTAGGAGGAGATAATCAAACAACGGAGCTAAACAGGGGAAAAGGACTGGCATGGGCGGCTTACGGAAAACTGAGAGAAGTCTTTAGATCAAATATTCATATGTGCTTAAAAATAAAGGTCTTTTCCCAGTTCTAACCTATGAAGCAGAAATATCGACCCTTACCAGAAAAGTAATCAATAAAATACAACTGGCACAGAGAGCGATGGAAAGGTCAATGCTGAATATATCTATCAGAGACAGAGTATCAAATACAATAATTAGGAGAAAAACTGTTGTTACTGACGCAGTTCAAAGGATTACAACATTGAAATAGAACCGGGCGGGGCATGTTGCCAGATTAAAAAAAGGAAAGTGGACGAAGAAAATTCTGGAATGGTGACCTAGACACGATGCTTATCGTAATCGAGAACGTCCTCCAACAAGGTGGTCAGACGACATCAAGCGCATTCAGCACAACTGGATTCAGGGTGCTCAAGATAGAATGCATTGAAATTATTTACGGGAGGCCTCTGTCCAGCAGTGGACTCAAAACGGTTGAGGATGATGATGATCATATAATATGCGAATGTCTACTATGTTACATCGAACGCGTCAGAAACAAAAAAAATTGTCAGGTATTAGGCTCCATCTATCCAAGTTTGATTTCAGATATAGAATACTAATAAAATACATACACGACAATTGGCTTAACACTTTAAGAAAAATGTGTGTCTAATTACGTTTTAGTTACCAAAAAAATCAGCAAAAACTATTTTTTGTTTTCGAGATATTAAATTTGTTTTTTAAAAATATCCATAATGTAAAATACAATTTGACGATATTCCAGATATATCGTCAAAGGCTCATCACGATTTTATTTTTATTATAGTCAAAACGATAGATGTATATGTAATTATTTTTGACTCCACTTACCTTTAAAATGACACCTGACAAAATGTATTAATTTTAGTTTACAGGAACTTGAAAACAAATATTATTTTAGTGTGACAAGGAACCAAAATACATATTTGTTTAATACGTGAAGTTTATTAATTTTTTAAACGTTTAAACTAAGGCTCGGTATCGTTTTAACAGAAATGGGCCACAGAATGGAAAACTTATATATATCATTTGCCAACTCCCTCTTTTTTAGTGCCACAAACCTTTCAATTCCAGTATTCCATGTGTGGCAGACTATAATTCAGGAATTTTGCTGGTAAATTCAGGCCTATATATAATTTTTTCTATATTAACTTTATTATTGTAGCTAGTTGCTACAACTATTAAAAACCTAAACATAACACCTGTGTTTAGCTAGTGCCAATTTAAAATTTTTGTTGTCACGAAACTACAATAAATCAAAATTTTCTACATTAATAGGAAACATTATTAAAAGCAACGTAAAAAAATGAACTAAATTTTAAATTATTCATAATTCAAAACAGTTTGTCCGCAGATATCGTCCTAATGGCAAGGACTCTTAAGCTAGCGGAGACACATGAGAGGAATCAATTTAACTTACGCCAGATTTTTTCACCCATTTTTCACTAATTTATTACCAAGCTAATAATTTTTCACAACCAAACCACTCTTAAGGGGAGCGATTTTGTTGGCTTAAGGTTCAAGCTAGCAGAATTCAAAAAAATAACTCTTATGCCTATGGCATATTTTTTCACCCATTTTTCACTAATTTATTACCACCCTAATAATTTTTCACCGCCAAACCTACCCCTAATGGGAACGATTCCGCAAGCTTAATATTCAAGGTCGCAGAATTTCAAAAAAATTATGATATACTACAGTGTTCTGCTATTTTTTAACGAATTTATTACCACCCTAGTAAATTTTCACTTCTTAACCTCCCCTTATGGGAAGTCAATAATTCTGTTAGGTTAAAATTTAATGTAAAAAAATCTTCTATTACAATTTTACTGTCCTTTACTTATAACTGAAATAAAAAAGTGTTCTGTTAAGTTTTTACTAAACTTTGATAAATCGAATCAAATGAATAATCGTTTACTAAACTTTGACTGCCCTGATAGTTTTCTACCCCTAAACCAATCTTATGAAAAAACGTTCCCAATAGCTTAATATTCGAGCCTGCGGAATTGGAAAAAAAATAGGTTTTAAATTCTACAGTGTTTTGCTAGGTTTTTATGAATTTAGTACCACTCTAGTAATTATTCATCCCTCTATGACCCCTTATGGGAAGTCAATAATCCTGTTAGATTAAAATTTAAGATAAAAAATAATATTTTACAATTTTACTGGTATGTAGTTATAGCTGAAGTAAAATCAGTATTCTGTTAAGATTTTACTAAATTTTGACCAGCCTAATAGTTTTTACCCCTAAGCCAATCTTATTTGGAAACGTTCCTGTCAGCTTAATGTTCGAGCTAGCCGAATTAAAAAAATATATATATATTTTTGAAATACCACAGTGTTCTGCTAGGTTTTTACGAATTTATTACCACACTAGTAATTTGTCACCCTTCAACTAACCCATTATTCCATAATATCCTGTTAGTTTTTACCTCTATTTAACTAAAAATAAATGAAATATCGACAAAAATTAAAATATAAATATCTTTAAATTTTTGAAATGCTGCTAATATGTGTATTATTTAGCTATTATGACCAACCTGTAATTTCCGTCTCATTTGAATATTAAAATATTTATCTCCTAAAATGTTTTCCAAGTAATATAAATTCTTTATGCTATACAACTAATCCAATCAGTATGTTTTAATAAATCTTTCATACCCCTCTCATTTAAATAATATTAAAATATTTAATACCTAAACAATTTTTCAAATTTTCAGGTACCTAATAAATACAAATCTGTTAATATTTTAACAATAGGCGCGAAATGTGTCTCGACTCGTCTTTACAATTAGATACGACTACGAGTCAATTTTTTAAAACAGTTAAAATTTATAATTTTTGTTATAAAATATTTTTATATTTTTAATATTTAAACATTTAAAAAACGGGTGTAGAAGTTATACTTCTATACACGCGTTCGCTGTTACAAATTTATATGGGAGTTAATCTGCACAATCTATACATATGTAATGCTATAGGTAAGAGAGAGCATAAAGAGAAAAATAATTAGGCATATAGGTGCATCGTTTGCTGTATATAAACATTTGACCTGTAATAGGAGTATAGTAAATGAAGGATTGAATTAATATTTTAATGAAAATATATATTTTTATTTTCATATATGTATAAAAGGAGTTGAATGCAAAAAAAAATTTTTGCACATACTCTGCAGTAAAATTTATTGATTATTTTGTTATTAATATAAAAATACAATACAAATTAAAATGCAATATTCATAAGTATTTACAAATGACAATATACATAACTTACTTACGTATATGTTTAAATTACCATGATAATAATATTAACAAAAATAAAATAATATTAATCAATATTAAATATATTTGAAAAAGGAACATTTTTATTTTCGAGTGAGAGAAAATATATCTTCTGTCTCTCTCTCTCTCTCTCTTACCTATATCTTACATAAATATGTAATGATTTTGCCGATTCACTCCCGTACAAATTTGCAACGTCGAAAGCGTATAGAAATATAACTTCAAGAAATGTTTGTGGAAGATAAAAATAAAAAACCAACAACTCGGATTATGTTGTAAATTTTCATTTTATTTTAAAATTTAGCATTTTTGCGTATATAACATATATTTAATAAGATTAACGTGATGTTTTTAAATATTTTAAAAATAAAAAAGGAAATTCATATTGGGATTGGGATTCGAACTCACATATACCAGCGTATGAACCAAACACGTAAAAAATTTGCCAATTAATCATGACACTAACGTATTTCTAAATTGACAGTTCTCGGTCATACAGTGATTTATTGTAATTATTATTTTGAAATCTAATAATAAATAATTATTAACATTTAATAAATAATACAAAACATATCACATAAATAATAATGTTGATATATATTATATTATACATATAATATTATATATATATATATATATATATATATATATATATATAATATTAAATATATATACAAAAGGAACATTTTTATTCTCGAGAGAGAAAGAGAGAAAATATATGTTCTGTCTCTCTCTTACTTATATCTTACATATGTAATGATTTCAACGATTCACTTTCGTGCAAATTTCCAACGTCGAGCGCACGTATAAAAGTATAACTTCAAAAATATATATTAGTTAGCAAAGAGTAACATTTCGTAGTGCTTTTCATATAGGGTAGTTGAGAAAAAAAATGTAGTTAAAGGGTGAAAAATTACTAGGCTGGTAATAAATAAGTACAAATCTAGCACAACACTGTAGTATCTCGTATTTCTGAAAAGATTTTTTTTGTATTTAGCTAGCATAAATGTGTAGCTAGTGGAATTAGTTTTTTGGTTAATATTAAGTAAAAACCAGCAGTTTTTTATTTTACTTATAAATAGGTTATAGTAAAATTACAAAAAAAAGTTTTTACCTTAAATTTTAACCTAGCGAAATTATTAACTTCCCACAAGGGTTATTCGAGGGGTGAAAAATTATTAGAGGGTAATAATTTCGTAAAAACCTAGACCACTGTGGTATTTCAAAAATATTTTTTGCTCGAATATTAATCTTATTAAGTTAGCGGGAACGTTACATAATATTGTTTTAGATGTAGAAAATTATCAAAGTGGTCAAAGTTTATCAAAAACTGAACAGAACACATTTTTATTTTAGTTATAAGTAGAGGACAGTGAAATTGTAAAAGAAGATTTTTCTCATCTTAAATTTTAACCTAACAGAATTATTGAATTAGCATAAGGGGTGGATCAGGGGTGAATAATTACTATAGTGGTAATAAATTCGTTAAAACCTAGCAGAACACTGTGGTATACCATATATTTTTTTAAGTTCTACTAGCTCGAATATTAAACTAGCGGAATCACTCCCATTAGGGGTAGGTTTGGTGGTGACAAATTATTAAGGTGGTAATAAATTAGTAAAAAATGAATGAAAAAATATGCCATAGACAAAAAGTTTTTTTTAATTCTGCTAGCTTGAACCTTAAGCCAGCAGAATCGCTTCCCTTAAGAGTGGTTTGGTGGTGAAAAATTATTAGGGTGGTAATAAATTAGTGAAAAATGGGTGAAAAAATATGACATAGGTTAAATTGGATTTTGATCATGTATCCCCACTAGCTCAATGGTCCAATAATAGTAAGCAACTCACAAGAACTATAAAATATAATACATGCGGTAATTCCTCATATCGAAATGTTCGGTTTACATCTAAACGTTTCCCAAAGTAAAAGTATTTTGAACGATACCAACAGACGTACATTTGTATGCCAAGAAAGAAACAATAGAACAGGTAACTTTCATAAAATATTTGGGAGCAAATATCAACAGCCAGTCATCATCGTCATTCTGGATTTACAACCCTGTGTGGGTCTTAGTCTCCTTAAGAATTTCTCTCCAGTCGCAGTCGTCCCTATCCATCACCTTTTTACGCCAAGCACGTATTCCCATATTTTCATGTATTCATCGATGTTATTAAGGAACCTTTTTCTAGGTCTTCCTCTTCTTCTCTTACCAATGAGTCTATGAAGGAGCGTTTTTCTAGCTGAATCATTTTGTTCCATCTGTATTACACGCCCTATCTACCTCAGACGTCTTATCTTAATGTTGACATGTCTTCAAAAAATGCATTGTCTCACTATGGAACATGTCACACTGTGGACCACTCTCTTCTACATGGGATGAGACAATTGCTACACGTGGTTCGCAAAAAATAAGTTATTATGTTGTTACGCAAGAGGTAAGATCATCCGGCAGATTTGCGCTCCATAATCGCAAAGTAAACATAGAAAAGAGCTCTAATGCAAATATCAGGCCAAGACTTCAATGGCCATTTCTCAAAATGCATTGGATTTGATTAGTAAAGGAAAAACCATTTATGCTATAGTATAAGAAAGCTCTTAATTAGAGTTTTCCATATTCCTCTCTATGTCCAAAGTCAGCAAAATCAAGAACGCCAATTTTATTCATGCAAATTAATCTAAAAAAATTATACCCTGAAACAACACCTGTGGCTAAGGAAAAGAGGAGAAACATATTAGATTTGCTTTCATACATTTGAAACAACAGAAATACAAGATAGAGACCCACTGAGATTAGTTGATATTAAACATAATTCAGATGTTTTATTGCAAATGAAAGAACTTTATGATTGTATTTGTGTAGTCATTTGAGTAAAACACAAAACTTGTGCCTAATTTTTTATCTATTTTTAAAATTTCAACACATTTAGACAAATATATCTTCCTACAATATACTAATCTGTAATAATCTGTTATGTAATTTATTATAAAGATTCTTACAAAACTTTATGTTTCTCATAATGCAAAAAACATGACTTATACCATTTCGGGTTTAGCATCCTCATGTATGACTTTTATTAACGGCTTATTAAGAAAATGAAGCTACTTTGCAGTACTGATAAATGTACTAAATCAACAGTGGTTTAATGTTGGCACAACCAAAGCCCACATATATAATCTCAATTTCGCAAAGAGTTTTGGCTAAATGAAAACAAATTTTCATTTCTTGACATTACTCTCACTTAAGAGAACTTGTAGGATAATTATTTTTTGATTTGTGTACTTCGTTAACAAGAGTTAAGTTTGTTTATGAACATTTTGCTTTGAAAAGTAAGAAGAATAGCTTTTAATATTATTCTTGTACGACGAACGGTGTATATATGAGATGTTGTTTACAATTTATTTTTTATTTTGTAAATTAAAACATAGTGCAATAACACATGCAGTCGTATAACACAGCAACATTTATTTCATATTTTTGTTAAAAATTCAACTGAGCTTAAAAAACATATTAGAATATAAAATAATACTCTTTGTTTATTGTTATAAATAAGGTAGATATTTTAATAATTGGACGTAGGTATGCAAGAAGGACTCAACTCCAAAAAGTGTGTTTTCAGGAGAGCTATTTTCGCAAAGCTATCTATTGTAAATTGCAGGTAAAATTTACCACCTTACTGAAAGTTGTAATGTATTTGAGAGAGATAGTATTTTTTTTTGTTGATACTTAATCTAACATACTATAAAATTACAGCTTTGGTATTCCCAAAAAATAGTGATTGGTTCTTTATTGCGTATTATACATAATTAATTAATTACATTTCACAATAGAGAAATAAAAACACAAACTTCTTTAGATTATATTTTTATTGTAATTATTTGACAATAATAATAAGAAAAACTAAATAAAAAATAAAGGCAAATCTTATATTATTTTATAGCATAAAAATAAAAAATAAACTGAACTAAAATAATAAACTTTTAAAATATTAATTATGACAATACTAGTGTAATTGAAAAAATCAGTATGTTTTTGTTCAATTTTAATATATGTAATTGAATAGTATTTTAAAAAATTTCAATTTGAAAATCCAGCATTCCATTATACCCATCTATATCTTTAATTTCTTCATTAGATGATAAATTACGATAAAAGTTTTTACAATCATTCGGAATTAATGAAGAAATGATGCGATATCCTTAAGCTTTTCAGGCGATATTGGCTTCCTTCTGGCCACAGACTTTTCAACAAAGATGACATGGAAGGGGGCCTGCCAAATACATTGGTTTATTTTTAATAATGTGGATTTGTTTAAATTTCAACCAGGTTATCGTAGTGTTGGTTGTGTCTTTTTTTTTTGTTGACAATACTTTTTTCAATATCACTTGTAGATTAAAGTCAACGGATTCCATTTTTACTACGTTTAAAATATTTCGTTTTCTAGCATTCTTTATAACACTGATATAGTCTTCAGGTGTGTAAAGTCTTTACTGGAATTTCAGAGCAGACTCAATGTCACCGAATTCACTGTCGTTTGGCAGGAAACTGTGCCCAGAGACTAAAACCTTAATAGTAATATTTTGAAGGCTAGAGTGGACTGCCAATAGAGTTTTTAGCATAAGAATTATCTTGATATTTTTATTCTGGCCACCACACAAATCACTCCATAGTGTCAAATTGGTGACATTCTTGTCAAAATTAGCCATAATATGTTTGTATGAACAAGATGAAACTTTCCGAGCGCTCCGACCAGCTTTCCCCTCTATCTAGACATAGCAAAAGCCCTTTCCACTCTTTCCACTGTGGATTCCGCAAAGAACATGATGTTAGTTGGAATACGCGGCAAAGGTAGAGTTTTCTACAAGTCAAAGGTTAATGTCTCTGAACTCTTGTTTTCTTTTGCAAACTTTAAATCGTCTTTCATTGGAACTTAAGCTAAATTTGCAAGTGCCACATGCTCCTCATACTTTTCCTAAAGTTTCTGTTTTTCAGTACTATTTTCAGCATCATTAATCTATAGAACAACTGTGTCACATTGATTGCAAGTATCTTTTTTGAGTGGTTTACTTCGTAAGTTAAAGTCTTGTAGGAAAATATGTTTATTCTTGCTGAAAGACACTGGTTTGCTGTACTCATTTTTATATAAATCATACATTTTTAGTAGCGTAATATCAGTTGGCAAGTACAAAGAATCTGTATTGTTTCGTCGATAATGACTTTTGTACTTTGGAAGTTTATTTATATGTTCTACTACATAATTTTTTCGGGAATCAGAAATTTTATTGAGCTCCCCTTTAATGCCTCTTTTGTTTAGGAAAGAGTTAGAACGCATTTTTTTAAGTGCTGTGTCTATACGTTTAATAGAAATTCGCAAGCCTTTAACAAAAAAATTTCTCCATACTTTCTTTTCAGGTACGTGTAACTTTAGATTCCTTAACAGTAGTCCCAATCATTATGTTTTGGGAGTTGTAATCCCCTAGGTCCCAAAATTTATTAAATATAATTTTTCTTTCTTTAACATTTACCTGCTCATAACATTTGTTGTTACAGTTACATATATAATCTTTAAATGACTTTAAATAAACCTTAACACCTTTAATATTCACATATGGTTTAGTAAGATTTTTTTTTTCTGTCCTCCCTGCTCAAATTCCCATATTTTCTCTTCCTACCCTTTTTGGGCCTACTCGTATAAGGAACTTCTACCGAACTATCAGAAGAATATTCAGTACTTTGAAAATCACTTTGTCTTTCTGTTAATGCATTAGCATCAGGAGCAGATGGCATGAAAATTTCTTCGTCAGCAAGTGGAGGTTTTAAATTTTCATTCGTTCGTTTCATTATCGTTAAATTTTCGAAAATCATTTCATTTTCATCAGTATTACTCTCAGGAATCATATTGCTATCATTATTGTATGTTGTAGTAAATATTATCACATCTTCATCACTATAACCAACAGGAATAACTTTTCCAGGAACATTTTCAAGGTCAGTCACAATGTTTTCATCCACATTACTAGTAAAAACCATATGTTCACCATTAAAAACAGGAAGCAGGACATTTTTCTGAAACCACAAACATACCTTTAGCTATCAATATTTTTGTATTCTCTAAATCACTAAAAAACATAAGTATATACCAGTAATCTGATAAGAGTAAAAAATAGCAAACTAACCTCAAAATACGATGCTTTATTCTCCTGTGGTTCGTTCGCTGCACAAATAGCCCAGTCTGGTTAAAAAAAAGGTGGAAAAATGTTTCGCAGATATCTAAAGCTTTTAAGACATAGGTGGGGGATACTAGATGATGAATTGATGAAAAGATACTCCTAGTTTTACCTTGCGTTTTTTTTAAGCAATAATTTGTCACAATTTGATTTTTTGTCTATAAATTTTTTCCCTAATATTTAAAATAAACAATATTTATGTCATTTTTTATGTAAAAAATATCTTTATTTTCCCGTTTTTTTAATTAAAATTGATAAATAAATTTTGATAAATAAAAAACAGAGATATTTGCAAAAAAGCAGTTTTTTTGCACTAATATATAAATTTTATTAATTTTTTTATTAACAAAATAAAATGGTATTTATACATTTAAACATCAAGGAATTACCATCTTTTAGATTTGTGCGAAATTTCCCCCCGATCAGTCAAATATTTTATAAGTTATTTAATTTGTTTATCCCTGAGGCTAATTATTTAAACTATTAAGCTTGCCCTATGCATGATGCTAGACACATTCAGCAAATTTCATAGGATTCTTTAAGACTTAGACTATCTCAGAAGTTAAATGCATATTGAGTTTTCATCGAAATTATTTACAAAATAAACGTTTGAAAAAGGGGTATGTTTTTTACTTATAAACAATTGTAATAACTTCTATATTTTTCAAGCTACAGACTTGTACGTACAACCATTGGATAGCTGGTAAAAAAGCTCACATTAAAAAATAAAAAACCTTCTATGACCAATAGAAACGAAGTTAGTGACTATTTAAAAAAAAATCATATCTCCATTGTTTATAAACATTAAGAAGTAAAATTTGCACAAATTTTGAATGAAAATCTAAACTATTATATTGAAACTTATAGCTATAAAATTTATCTAATTTTTCGAAACGACGGTACTTTCGAAAGATCGACATAGGAAAGTGGAGAGGATATCTGTTTCAGCTTCGTTTTTTTTTCGGCATCGGAACTTCAAATTGTAACACGTAGGAAAAATTTACATGATCTCGGCTTCCTTTGCAGCTGCAAGCCTCTCTTTTTATTCTGGGGTAGCTCGTCGAAATATGAATAACTAAAAAGTTTTCACTGGCCGGAAAATATGTGAAAACTCGGAAAAATTGAGTCTATTTGAAATTCACCCTAAATACTTACTTTTTTGCTCGAATTTAATTTGCCCGAATAGTCTGTCGCAGTATTAATAATGATGACATAATTTTCACCCCCCATAAATCTCGGAAAATCCCGGAAAATCAACATATGGTTTTTCATTTTATATCAGTGATGTAATAATACTTATATATTTTATAAATTAAATTTTAGGTAATTTTTTACACATTATATTATTATATTCCTTATATTAATTATAATTGTTTGTATTTTTATAATTAACAATATTGATTTTTATTCTATTTTTCTTACAAATATGATATACAATATTAATCTAATCTGCCTTACTGTTTTGATAAAATAAGTCGATTTTTTCATCACTTGCCTTATTAAATTTTGCAATGTTTATTGAACTTTACTTTTTTTATTTTCTTTACATACATTGGTTTAAAAGTTAAAATTTGGTTCATTTATTCGACTTCACTGTCAGGTCTGAACCTTTTTGTTGCAGGTTGTTTGTCTTCACTTATTAAGTCAGTCTTTCCATACATTAACATATTAATGGGCGATCTTAATGCCAAGGTGGGTCAAGGTAAGGTAGGAGAACAAGTAGGAAAATATGGGCTTGGAAACAGAAATGACAGAGGAGATCGATTGATTCAATTTTGCCAAAGTGAAGACTTCGTTATAACAAATACCTTTTTTAAATTATCTTCTCGACGGTTATATACATGGACATCTCCACAACATACCAAAGAAAAAATAGTGAGAAATCAAATAGACTACATTATGATAGCAAGGAGGTATCATAATGTTGTTAAATGTACTAAGACGTACCCAAAAGATGATATAGGCTCAGATCATAACCCGGTAGTTACTGTGATAGAGGCGAGACCAAAAAAGATTAGAAGACCACACAGAAAGGCAATAGATTTAAATAAACTTAGAAACCAAAATATACGACAAGAAACAGGAGAAGAAATAAATGAAAACCTCCGTTCAGTGCAGCAACAAATTAACGATACAAACAACGTTAACCAAAAATTGAAGTACATAAATACAGCTATACAAACAGCAGGAAAGAAACATCTTACAAAAACAACAACAAAGAATAAGGGGTGGATGACACAAGATATACTAGACTTGATGGAACAAAGAAGAAAGATGAAGAATTACCCAGACAAATACAAAGAAATAAATAAACACATAAAAAAGAGAATAAAAGAAGCCAAAGAGGAGTGGAAAAAAGAATAATGTGAAGAAATGGAAACCTATGAGAAAAAGTACGATGCGTTCAATATGCACAAAAAAGTAAAAGAGATAACAGGAAGCATAAAGAAATGCCAAATAGGTAAACTTAAAGACAAAGATGAAAATCTTATTGTAGATCTAGAGAATAACATAAAAAGATGGACAGAATACCTGAATGAATTATTTGAAGACGATAGAAACAACTTAACTCAGATAATCAATGCAACTGGGCCAGACATATTGAAAGAAGAAGTAGAATACGCAACAAGAAACGCTAAAAATGGAAAAGCAAATGGACCTGATGAAATTCCTACAGAACTGTTGAAGCTTTTGAATGATAAATCCGTAACCATAATATTAAATTTTGCAGCGAGGAGCTAAAACAGTTTCCCCTCCACTTTCCTATGTCGATCTTTCGAAAGTAACTTCGTTTCGAAAGGTTTTAAGTTTCGAAAAATTGGATGAATTTTATAGCTATAAAACTCAATATAAAGTTTAGATTTTCATTCAAAATTTGTGCAAATTTTACTTCTGAATGTTTATAAACAATGAAGATATAATTAACAAAAAAATTGTCGCTAACTTCGTTCCTATTGTTCATAGAAGGTTAATTTTTGTTGTTAAATGTGAGTTTTTTTACCAGCTATCTAATGGTTGTACGTACAAGTCTGTTGCTTGAAAAATATAGAAGTTATTACAATTGTTTATAAGTAAAAAACATACCCCTTTTTCAAACGGTTATTTTGTAAATAATTTCGACAAAAACCTATAAAATTTGTTAAATGTGTCTAGCATCTTTCATAGGGCAAGTTCAATGGTTTAAATAATTAGTCCCAGGGATAAACAAATTGAATAACTTTTAAACTATTTAACCGATCGGGTGGAAATTTCGCGCAAATTTAAAGGACGGTAATTCCTCAATGTTGAAATGTATTAATACATAAAATATAAACATTTTATTTTGTTAATAAAAAAATTAATAAAATTTATAAATTAGTGAAGAAAAACTGCTTTTTTGCAAATATCTCCGTAAATTATTTATCAATTTTAATTGAAAAAACAGGAAACTAAAGATATTCTTGATATAAAAAATGGTATAAATATTGTTTATTTAAATTATAAGGGAAAAAACTTATAGATAAAAAATCAAATTCTGACCATAAATTATTGTTTAAAAAAACGCAAGGTAAAAATAGGAGTATCTTTTTATCTATTCGTCATCTAGTAACCCCCACCTATGTCTTAAAAGCTTCAGATATCTGCGAAACATTTTGCCGTGAAATCGATGATTTTTGTATAACCAGACTGGGCTTATATCTATCATTATTTTGCGTCGTGAATACATTCTTAATGAATGTTTTTAAACTAATTTAACTTTTATTAACACTAACTAAAAACATATATCGGTACAGGGAGAATTACTACAGCAACAAATCAACAACACTGGTTACTGTTTTTTTTTGTAAAATGCAATATGGCTCCTTTGGATCATTTTAGTAAACACAGATGTAGTTGGTTCCCCCTTGCAAAACACATGACTGACTTTATGCGGTTGGATCCTGAATGCAAATCTCAAAAGGATAGTTACGTAAATGGTAGTTGATTCAAACTGTTATAACACAAAATATTGATGCTGAAGCCATTGGTTCTTTTTTGCTAAACAAAGTTTGAACTTTCCTTATGCTATATAATCAATAATATCAAGTTTTGTATTTTGGTAGTTGGTTCCTTCTTGCATAGCTACATCGAATATATCTTTAATTACCTGTTATTTATCTTATTAAATAATTTGAGTGCTTTAATTCTTGAACAAAATTTATACATTACTTAGTCCAATTAAATTTTTAAGTAATCATTGTACAATACTGAATTTTCAATAGGTACTAAGACAGAAAACGTAATAGGGAGAGATTAACGATAACAAAGAAGATAGATGAAAAAAAAAATAGTGATAATTTGGATTTTTGTTACCCACCTGTGTTTTTAAGACACATGTGGATCGCGAAAACCTGGAGGTAGTCTATCATCTCAGTCGGACACTCACAGGCTGCTTCATTTTCTTACTGAAACGGATTAACTCTCTAGAGTCTGACGGGACGTATGTATCCCAGTCATAAAATCATTAAGTCTGTTTGACTAAATCTGAATCGCTTTACATAAATTTTTATCGTAACCGACTTTTTAAGAACTTAATGACAACTTAAAAAAAAAATTGTGTACGGCAACATTGCGAATCGTTTTAGCGCAAAAAAGGGTAAATATATTCAGTAAAACTAGTATTTTGTTTTATGGGTGAAATATGTCCCAACAGATATTTATGGTGGGTTATATGTGCCCCAACAGTCTTGTTTTGTTCTAGATGAGTAGAAAGATATTGACGCAGAAAGAGCTAGAGGAGAAGGCAGCAGCCATTTTTACCAGCGATACAGAATCAGAAGTTGATTCTTTTGAAACTAGTGGTTCCAATGACAAAAACTACAATCCATGTAAAAGTAGAATGAGAGCGTCACGACATAGATTCGGGTTTCGAGAGCAATAAGATAGATGAAGAGTGACGAAAGTGAAGAAGAAAGCAGTAGTGACAAAAATCATGAAAAAGGCGGAGGTGCGTACCAACCAGGTATTTGGTTTTATAACGATGGAACTGTTTTACCACGTTTTTCGGTTCCATCAGAAAAAAAAGTCGGTTATACTCTTCCTTATACCATTATCAAAATAGAAATATTTCTAAAAGTCTTTCCCAGAAGCCTTATTTGACATAATTGCAAATTAGACGAACCTACGTTTGGAGAAATTTGGAAAAGACAGCAAGAAAAAAAGAATTCCTAACATGAAATTATGATTGTTTTGGGCACACTTATTATGACATACAATCGAGTTCTATTTTTTAAAGATTATTATGGCACAAAATGATTCTTTAGGAAATTAAGCAATAAATATTTCGCTGATATTATAAAGTCTGAAAATGCGAGTAAATTATATTACATCGATGATGTCGCTTATTGTCTAGAACTAATATTTCCAAAATATTGAGGTCTTCTCTAAAACAGTTCCTACCCATGAAACCCATCAAATAGGGAATAAAACTATGAGTACAAAGCGACTCTGCAATAGGATATGTATACGGTTTTAATATATACGAGGATAAGGAAATAGAAAATGATATTAGTTTATTAATGGGAGAACCAAATTAGTTAGTACTATAAGAGGAACTAATGTATTATTGTGTTTTGACAGATTTTTGTCATCTATTGGACTATTTGATACTTTATTTTATCTAGCGATAGGAACAATAATTGCAACGAGAGTAAATGTACCTAAATTTGTTGGGAAGTTGAATCGTGATGACTCAGAATATTCCAAGTAGATAACTACGGCATCATAGTTTGCAGATGGCAAGATACTAAAGACTTGTTAGTAATGAGCAATGGCTTTAGAGATAAGCAAGTAGAAGTAAATAAAAAAATTAAGAATGGCTCATAAATGGATGTGCGATGTCCTGAACTTCTCGACATGAACAATAAGAAAATGGGTGGCGTGGATCTAACAGATCATGTTTTGGGCTTCTGACTTTGGTAGAAAGTCTATTAAATGGCGAAGAAAGTATTTTTCCGCTTTCTTATGATGGCTGTTGGAAATTCTCATGTACTACACAATGATCTAAAACGAAAAAAAATATATAATTTTTGCCCTTTCTAATTAGTGTAGCTAAGGTATTTATTTCATTGCGAAGAAGCCATACTGCCGTTAAAAGTAAAGCTTGGACTTCACCTGGACTTCCTCCAGCAAAGAAACAAGAAAAAACTTCAATGTGGGAGATTTACCTATCAAAGAAAAGACCCGTAGAAGATGTCAATGACGTTCTTCTAAGAAAAAAGAAAATAAACCACCACACTATGTCAGAGCTGCATGTAGCCTCGTGCAAAACAAGATTTACATCTTTTTATTTACAATAAATATTGGTCTTAGTTTTAGTCCCTTGCATCATGTTTATTTTTGCATAATTTTACGTATTAAACACAAAAAAAAGTTCTATTTTCCTTATCGATTCTGAAAAAAAAACCATTTCGAAATGGTTAATACGTTGCCAAAGAAACTATAAAAATACTGGACAGCATAACTTGTTTGTATGCGATGATTTTATAGACAAAGATAAAGACTTTAACATGAAATGGACTGAAATGGACTATAAAAGCTGGGTGCAACTGCATTGTAAATTTTCAAAGATTTGCAACTTCTCTTGTTATGGATTTGGAAGAAGCTAAATCCGAAACCAGCTTGTGCCTTTTGTTGGAAGGTGCACACCGGACTGTTCTTAAGTTTGATGTAACTTTTTGTATCATTTAGCAAACTATTGCTTTTTTCAATGTAATTATTCTTATACATTGCCACTGTTACATTTCCCTTGTCACTTCTAATAATGTAAATTTCTGGATATGATTTTAAAAATTGTTTGCACTCATTATATATTTTGTTCAAAAAGTGTCCTTCTTTACTTGTTTTGTGTAGAAAGTTAGTGATAACATTATTGTTTTGAGATCTCATGATGTCCTTCTCTTGGGGTTCTAGACCAAAAATAAAAAAACTCGATATCTGAGAGAAGAGAAGACATTTTAAAATCTCTAGCACTAGGGACTAGGCAAAATTTTGGACCCAAAGACAAAAGTTTTTTGACATTATAAGGAAAAGTGATGTTAGTTAGATTTTTGAACCATTTTTCTTGGAATGTTATTTTTGAAAATTGATCTAATTTTATTTTGTTAAATTTTTTGATATTCAGTCCGGTGTGCAACCTCGAACAAAAGGAGATTGTGCAAATCCATATCAACAGAAGTTGCAAAATCTTTGAAAATTTACAATTCAGTTGCACCCAGGTTTTATACACTCCCTAAAGTTCACAAACCCACTCTTTTAATGAGGCCTATTGTCTCTTCCATTGATGCTCCTAATAGTAAACTTGCTAAACACCTTACAGATGTCCTCAGAATTTCCTACAACGAATCCAATGAATTCTATATTAGATATTCTTTCACGTTTAGTAACTTCATAAATAATGTTAAAGTTCCGAATAATTATATATTGATTAGTTTAGATGTTGTGTCACTATTTACAAACCTACCAATAGATGCTATTCTCAACAGCATCAAAAATAACTGGAACAGCATCTCTCCGCATACCAAGATCAGTTTAGATGATTTCATAATAATTTTAACATTCATTTTTGACTCTAACATCTTTTTGTTCAATGGTCATTTTTTTAAACAAACCTTTGTCACTTCAATGAGCAGCAAAATATCCTCCATACTATGTAACTTTGTTTGTGTTGAACTTATAAGAACGGGTAAAGAAAAGATACCTTTTCAGATACCTTTTATCAAACGATAAATGTAGATGATTTGATCTTATCGGTCCCTGAAAACAAAGTAACTGATGTTTTAAACACCTTAAACGCCCAGTGCAAACACTTAAAGTTTACGGTTAAGAGAGATGCTGATAATATGATTCCTTTTTTAGACATTTTTATACATGTGGCAGTGATGGCTTGCTAAGGACGGAGTGGTATCGTAAACCGTGTTTTAGTAACCGTTTCATAAACTTTTATTCTCAACATCCATCTAAGATGAAAACAAATTTGGTTTTGGCTCTTAAAACTAGGGTTATCAACTTATCACACATCGAGTTCAGGGACAAGGGACTAAAGAGGTTGAGATCTATACTCCAAGGGAACTCCTATCTCACAGGGCTTTTGAATAAACTCATTTTTGGTTCTCGTTTTCCTTTGCAATTTTCTGACAACCAAAATTTTTATAATAATGAGGTCCGACAACTGACACTGACATTGAGACACAACACATCAGAGCTACCACAATTTAAAATAACGTATGGTTGCCTATTCTCTATTCCAGTTCTCACACCTAAGCTAATAAACATTTTTAAAAATGTTAGTGGCTTAAAAATTGCAACTAAGAATGTGAAAACGGTATCGAAGTTGTACACAAAGACAAAGGATCCTTTTACAATACAGGAGTCATCGAATGTCGTTTATTCTATAGCGTGTGCCAATTGTAAAAACGTGTATATCGAAGAATCATCTCGTAATTTTCACAGTAGAGTGATCTCACATCGCAGCGACATAAAAACCAAAAAAATCAACGCATGTGCGCTCACAAAACATGCATTAACGTTAAAACATAAATTTAATTACGAGAATTCCTGTATTTTGGCAAAGGAAAAAAACCATTCAAAACGTATTTTCTTGGAAATGTGTTTCATAAAATCCAATACGTCTTGTATAAATAAAAAGTCTGACATAGATAAACTGAGCAACATTTATTGTTATTTACTGACAAAACATAAAAAATAAAAAAAAGATTTACTTTTACATATACACACCATAATACACCTGCATACAAAAACATGTTGCATATCATCAAGACAGATTTAATATACTACTTCCATTAATATAACATGAAGAACACCTAATTACTTTTTAATCATACTATTTTTGTTTTCTGTTCTCTATGGATCAGTTAAAACACACCATTAAAAGATGTCACAAACAAAATTTTTACTATCATAACTAAATTGTAAAATGTATTTTCTTTATTATTTTATATGTTATATTTTATATGTTTGTTATTAATGGTTAAGTGTCATAGCTTTATATAAATAATCTCAACGACTAGTAAGTTGCACTGACAATTTGTGATATATTGTAAATATTTACACATTCTTCTAATTACAGTGTCTTGAAGAAGGAATAAAACAATTCCGAAAGCTAGACCAAAAGTCAATAGAGTGTTTCTGTAACATCCCGGCCAAACCTTCTGACTGCAGCCCTAATAAACTGTGTTGTTTGTATATATATATATATATATATATATATATATATATATATATATATATATATATATGTATCTTATTTGTGAAAAATATTGACTTTATCATTCACTGTGGTTTAGAACATTAAACACTTCTGTAATTGATTTCTTGGAGTTTATGTTTATACATTTATTCAGTATTTAGTATATTAGTTTATTTATTATACAGTTTATGTTCATACAATCATTGTTCGCTTTTATTTTTTTAAATTGATTTCGTCTTATATAATGTAATAAAAACCATGAAAAGTTGTATTTTTAAAAATATTTTTATCGGCGCTTTATTTCTTTTCATTAATATGTGCCTTAGAATTATTTATACTGTATTCTATTTAATAATTTTAAAACCCCGACATTTGCCACAGCGCTCTGTCCATCTTCGTTTTAATTGTTGCTGCGCTTCATTATGAATGACACCCCGGAATCGGAAGAGGGCCATTATCTCTTCTAAACGAGCCGAAGTGGGAACGTGAAGAGCAAAATGAGACAATAATGAGAGAAAGTGAGTCAAGTTGTCTGCGACGAACTTTCCGAGTTTTATTTAATATCTGTAATTTATTATTTTAATTATTTTACTGTTCAAACCAAAAGGGCACTCTTGATGTTTCTGTAATACTTGTCTCATTAATTTGATCGTTAGGTACAGAATTAAAAATTTCAAATTTGATTCTTTAAATTGCTTTAGCGTTGGGATGAAGCTATTCAAAAGTACAACGAAAAAATATTTTGTCTTTAAAGAAAATGTAATTCGTCATAAAAACTGATTAAAAAAAGAAATATTGTGAATTACCGATTAAAAATTATCTATAAAAAGACAATATTTGTTTCATACCCTTTTATTTTTATTATTATTTCCCATTTTTAATCTTTGTTATGTTCTAACATAGTATACAGTGGAACGCAACTTTATTTGGTAGATTTTTCATCTTATAATATAATCATACAGTCCGGACATCTGAACAACATCACACAGTATAAATCTGGAAACGTAATAGAAGTTGTTATCTAGGAAAAGATAACCAAACCGTTGAGCTTCTCCGTCGTATAAGACTGAGTTGGGCAGTCTTCGGCAAGCTGAACCATATTTTTAAATAGTCTGATATACCAATATGCCTTAAAAGAAAAACGTTTAATTAGTGTGTTTTGCCAGTGTTAACTTACGGTACGGAAACGTTGACCATGACAAGGAGAACAGTTCAAAAGATTCGTGTGTGTCAAAACGTTGACCATGACAAGAACAGTTCAAACGATCCGTGTGTGTCAAAGGGCGATGGAGCGTGCTATGTTGGGCGTTTCACTACGAGACAAGATTCCAAATCGCCAGCTACGACAAAGAACAGGAGTGGCTAATGCAGTAGAGAGAGTAGCAATACTGAAACGGAACTGGGCAGGCCACGTGGCTCGAATGACAGATAATAGATGGACAAAGCAGATACTGGAATGGAGACCAAGAGATGATGCCTACCGAAGTAGAGGTCGTCCACCAACACGTTGGACTGACGATCGTCATAGGAATTGGATGCAAGAGGCACAAGATCGAAATAGATGGAAAATTATGAGGGAGATCTATGTCCAGCAGTGGATAAGCGAAGATTGAATGATGAATAGAAGTTGTAGTAAATATAAAAATAAAAGATAACTTAATAGAAGTCGTAAAAACGAGTGATGGAATAATGTCAGTGAAATTTGTACATGACAAAGAAGTATTAAATGTGTGTGTATGCATCTTAAACAGAGCTGGGTAAGATTGAAAGGAAAGTGAAAAAAAATCTATGATTATTTCGTGTTATTCCATCAGAGGAGAAACTTATAATAGGAGTTATACTTATAATAGGCTTTAATGCACGATATGTGTATTATATGAAGCAATAGATTCAGTACTGTGCGCTGGAACCAGAAACGAAGCTGGAGATTATATACTTAAATTAGCAATAGCATTAGACATGGCGACTGTTAACATGTTAAGTGTAGTTAAGTAAGCCCCACCATAGGATTTAAAAATGTAGTCCTCCCGCTAAACTATATTATTCACTTATTGAATTGTTTTTAGCCTCAGTTTAACAATTATATGCTACTTTAACAAAAAAGATTTATTTATGTTGTTTTTAGTTATATTCTGAGGTACTGATTATATGTCGCTCGGCCCACCGAACCCAATTTGCATCCTAGATCCACGAGACACAATAGCTGTGTCGAGTTTTTTACAAGTCAAAACTTACATGAATTTATGTTTTTCGCATTATGTTATTCTCAGGCACCTCGGTATATGCATTGTGCAGTTGTCAATCTTTTTTCTTGTCAACTGTTATAACGTCGTACCAATCTATCCTAAAAAAACTTGATAACTTGTGGAATGAGTTGTTATCCAACGGAGACAGTATATGTGGTAGCTTTTGGTTCAGACAGTGGTTCTGAGAATAATTTTACTCACTCTAATAAAGAACGTTTGCAAGTGGATATTTCAAAGAAAAACAGGCAGGTTAAAAGTGATGGGCTTCAAGCAGTGCACAAAAACAGTTATAAAACAGCAGGTGTAAAACGATGGTGCTTCAACCATTGCACATGAAAATGTTGCGCCTAGTACTAAAAGCGATCTGTTGGACTTACTCCCTGACAGTTCCGATAATAAAAATGAAAGTGATGAAGACGTGTGTAAGAGTTACATTTTTATACCTTAAAATTGAGCTCTGTCGATGGTTCGTCTCTAAAGCAGTTTCCATTTATAGCCGAAAATGTTGGAATTGATACTGAATTATATTAATATTGTTATAACAAAAAACCAATTGATATTTATACATAATTCGTGACTAATGAAATAACTAGTCATATGATAGTGGATACTAATCGTTACGTAGAACAATGTTTAGACAAATAAAATACGACCAAATCTCGTGTAAAGAAATGGATTCCTACTAATAACTTAAAATTAAAAAAAAAAAAAAAAAAAAACATAAAAAAAGTTATTTTGCCTATTTAGCGTGACTCAAAAAATCGAGACCAGTGTAGTAACCGTGCGTTAAATCGCAATAAACATAATATACATACATATAAACTTATATTGTTTATAACAACTCTAGAACGACTGGATTAATTTGATTAATTTTGATTTTAAAATATTTGTATGAAAGAGAATAAAACATATTAAGTAAATTATATAGGTCTCATTATTCTGCTTCAAATTTAGGTTTACCTGGTTTGTGTATTGGAACTATGATTGACGAGTGCCATCTTTTCTTTGGTTTTCCACGAGTTTCTTTGCCTCGTCCGTCAACGAATAATGCATCCCTTGCTAGTTTTTTGAACCACCTCCATGATGGTCCTCCAGCTGGTTAGTGTTTCTATTCCATCTCCTTTCTAGACCATCTATTATCAGTTTGTTGGCTTTAATTTGGACACGTTTACCTTTCTTTATTTCATCTTTTGCTATTCTTCGTATTTCCTTCTGTATTCGTAATTTCTCTGTCGTTAGATCATTGTTTGTATATATTTTTTCTTTTTTTACTTCTTTATTTCTTTAAGTTTACTTTTGTTTTACATAATTTTTGTTTTTTCTTCTTTGTTTGGCAGTCTGACTAAACATGTTTTATCTCCTAGTTTTACTGCTTCTTTTATATTTACGGTAATATTTAGCTCTTTTGTCATAAAATTTTCTATTACTTCTTTTAGTATTCTTCTATCTCCAGTTTCTATTGTCATTCCCTGTATTATCACATTATTTTCTGTCTTATTCTATCCAGCCTTTCAAGGCGTTCTTTTGTATCATTCAGATCCTTTTTGATTTGTTCATTTTCTTTCCAGATGTCACTATTCTCTTGTTTTAGTTCTGCTAGCTCAGTTTTAAGTTCCCTCAGTTCTTCTCTGTATTGTTTTTGTTCCATTTTTACCTCTTTTATATCAGTTTTTAATTGTTGTAACTCTATTGTTAAATTTTTTATCATATTTAGTATTTGATCTATTTTGTGTTCATCTCTGTGACTTTTAACTGGGCTTCTTTGTACTTTTTTACTGGTTCCTAGAGTTCCTCTTCTTCTCTATTTCTTTCCGATTGTCATCGGATGTATTATCATCTGAATCAATATTTCTATTGCTACTACTGTAAACGATCTATAACAGTATATGTCTATATTCTGGGTTTGTTGTACCTATTTGTAAAAAATTAATTGGAGTTAATAAATTGAGGCCTAACTTTTTAAGTTCAGATTCTATGAAAGTGTGAGGAATACTAGGGCAAACATTAGAGATCAGTAATCTTTCATTTGGTGTAATTAAGCGTCGAGCATAAATTATTTGTTCATTGATAGTTATTCTTCCGTTGTCAGCATTCATGTCAGTTTCTACTAATTCTTCACTAGCTAGGTAAATACAAATACGGTGATTTGAAATTCGTGATGACAAAATAATATATCTTGGTTCTATAATTTTTCCCAGTGCAAGTAGATATTCCTCAAGTTTGGCGTTTTCCAGAGCATTATATAAAATAGTTTGTTTCTTGGATGGGAATTTTGGAGTTGAATTGATTAACGCTGCAGACTATGAAGAAGTTTTATATGATGTCAATAACATTTGGGGCCTCAACGCCCACGGACGATTAACATCATCCCTTTTCGTTTTTTAATGACATCAGGTAATATAAACAATATCAACTTGTTGTGAAGTAAGTATCTAATTAGATCAAAATTACTTATAGATTTTCTCCAATAAGTTCACTAATTATTATTTATAATAACACAACACTTTAATTATTAAGTGGATATAAATAAAAGCACAAAAACAAGGTGCGATTAGACTGGTAATTAAATACGTCCAACCTCGCCAAAGGTTCAAATCGTTCTTAAATGTGTAGTGGTATTATAAAAAAAGATTGGAAATTCAGTTATAAGCAGATATAAAATTTCATTAACCTACACCTAGTAATAACACGCTGTTAAAAGGAATAAGATATGTCGGAACTCCCTAAGTGCCACACTCTTTTTTAAATTTTTCATTGTTCAATTTCTACTTATTGTAAAGCTAAAGCTTATTGTGTTTGCTGCGCACTGTTGTTTTCTACGCCCAGTATAGAATTTTTATATCCTGTAGAAATTTGTACAGGTTTTCTACTTGGTGTTTCCTAAATATTACAGGGTTTTCTCTTGGTTACCTATACAATATTTTTCTTTTACTACTCAGAGAACATATTTACTACTCAGAAAAATACTCCACGTCTCATAATGGAGTAAAAAATTAAAAGAAAAAGCATCCGGGAAGAAGGAAATGGTCCTAACTAAAATATGTGAAAGCTGGGCTTAATTATAGCCAAACTTCATTAATGAGATCACACCTGAATAAGAAGAGATAAAGAGCTTTAAAACAGTTTTATTTAATAATAACCAACAAGCAACTAATACTTTATGCCCGACCAATAATTTCAGAAATATTTTTAATATGCTCTTAACGTTAATATGCCTGCTATAAGATAAACTATATTACAAGTCCATCAGGGAATTCAATAAAATTGTTTTCTTTTCACATTATTTATTTAGCGTATATTGTGTTATGTTTGTTTTTCAGTGAAACATTTAATCTGACTAAAACTAATAAAACTTTTCAAAAAACAAACAAATATGGACATTCGATTGCTCACATTCAGGCAAATATGAAAAATAACAAACATTGGAACGTGATTTTGAATTGTGTATTTTTATTGATTGCTTTAATTCACCAAATGACGCTTTGGTTTAGACGTTACGAACACTGTTTATTTTTATTATACTTAGAGTTTGGTTTATATCCATTACTTTATATTTTCAGAGCTTTTATTATGCAAAACAAGAACAAATTAAAAGATGTTTTATAATCCCTAATCACATTTTCCATTATCTGATTTAAATCCTGCAGGAAAAATAATTATTCAGTAAAGAATTATTCATTTTTGAAGCAAGAAAAGTGTAAAAACTGCTTTTACAATAATTCTCTTATTATACAGAGCCGTTGAATAAAAACCCTATTAGATTATTATGTGCAATAAAAATACTGTGGGTTGTGATTTTTTCTATTTGCATAGACTGAAACACATGTGTACAAAAAGAGGTGTACATATGTGAAATTAATAATATAATTTTAGTGTATGAGGACTGAATTACATAGGGCTGGTTCAAATAAATTATGATATGTAGTAAAAGGTCCATCTGGCCTTTGTTGATCTAAAGAAAGCATATGACTCAATACCTAGAGTCAAATTATGGGAAGCAATGAATGATCTCGGAATCCGACAAACACTAATAAAAGCAGTTAAAGCACTATACAAAGAAAACAAAGTAGCTATTAAATGTGGAAATAAAGCCTACAATCCATTTAAGACGACAAAAGGACTTCTATAAGGCTGTGCTACGTCCCCTACTCTGTTTAAAATATTCTTGGAAAAGACACTCAAACCATGGAGGAGAAAGTGCGAAGGAATGGGCATACCAGTAAGAGACGAATACCTATACACCTTAAGTTTTGCCGACGATCAAGTAGTCATCGCACAAGATGAAGAAGATCTCAGCTTTATGCTCAGAAAACTAGAAGAAGAATATAAAAACAACGGAATGGAAATAAACTTGGAGAAAACCGAATACCTAACTGTAGAAAATTAATTATATTTTCTACAATAGTTTGTTCTTCCATAATAATTTTAATAATAATTGTTATTCTCACTAATATATCTCACTAATTTTAAGACATTCAATCAGCATGACACGCCTTCTTTCTGCTGCATTGTATCTTCTGCGCCTGTCAGTTCTTAAGATTCAAAAGATTCAAACCCAACTACCCTTAAAATCACTTCGTCTTTGCCTTCTCAAATAGAAGCACGCAAGTCAAACTTACTTTTTCAGCTTCTCAAATAGAAGCAAGTAATAGTTCTTCTCACGCTTCTTAAATAGAAGCAGTTTTCAAGTGTAACTTATTTTATTAAATAGTTAACTATAGTAAATTCAGTGTCTGTGCATCTAATATGTAAGTACCTGAAATTATTCTTTCATAAAGAAGAAAATCGACAGTTTATGTGCCAACATTTCATAAATGCCGGTCCGACAAATTACAGGGTTGCCGGATATTCAACAAACTATAAACTTTCTTGTTCTATAAATCGCATGTAGTTAGCTTTAAGAACAATTAATATAAACAGTTGTGTGGTTTAAGAACATTTTATATTAACATTTATGTTTTTATTATTATTAAAAAGGGTGATTTGTTGGCAATCCCGATACTCTTATTCATTCATGTAAATAATACAATAAAAATACTTGTAGCTTAATTCTTATTTTAATTATTCTACTTTTAACTTTACTATCCACTATATTATTACTAATCCGCAATTTTGCGACCTAATGGTCGCTGGTCCTTCGAGGTTTTATTTATTTTTTATCTACCAAATGTAGGAAGGTGGGACTATAATTTTTCAAATATTTACTTTTAAATCATCGAACCAGCTACCTCATCCTTTCCCCTACACTAACAACAGAAAACAAGGATATGAGAAACCTAGAGATAGACGAGGGAAGACAAATAAATGGAACAGATAAATTTAAGTATTTAGGAACCATAATATCGAACCAGGGAACAACAGAAGAAGATATAAACAACAGACTGAGACAAACAAGAAACTGTATAAGACAACTATACTCAGTGTTGTGGATAAGAACATTACGATAAAGACAAAAAAGAGAATATATAATACCCTGACAAGAAGTATCCTGACATATGGGTCCGAAAACTGGACAATAAACAAGAGAAATAGAGGTAGAATAAGAGCATAAGAGCAGTAGAAATGGAGTTCCTGAGGAGAAGCTGTAGACTTACAAAAAGAGACAGAATTGAAAACGCAGAGATTAAGCGGAGAATGGGAGTGCAATCAGACATAATCGACTATATAGAGGAGAAGAGACTATCCTGGTACGGCCACGTCAGAAGAGCGGATAGAGGACGCTGGATAAACAAAATCACAGAATGGAGCCCGATTGGAAGAAGAAAGAGAGGAAGACCCCGAAGGTCATTCAGAGATGAAATCGACGAGGCTATGGAGAAAAGAACCCTACGAGATGGAGACTGGAATGACAGGGAAAATTGGAGAAAACGGTTGAGTGAAGGAAGACAGTGAAAACTGTGGAAATCCTTAGTTGTAGTAGTAGTAAAAGGTTATACAGTCAATAGAAAATCAAGTTTATAAAAAGTCTTACCAATACTGTTGCTGCGCACACACTCGCGGTATTTATAGGCTTTAACTTGCGGTTGTTCTTCGTACGGGGCAGCTGTTGTTACCGGTTTCTCAACACGTGTCCCGCAGTACTAACACTAAGCTTACGAGATAGAGCACATTTGCGTTTATTGTCTCTACGATTCAAAAGAGGATTCGTGGTATTTTTCGCGTAACTATTAAAGAGAAAGAGAGAGAGAGAATGTCTGTTGCTAGCGACAGTCAACAGTAGAGAGAATACGTCTGTTGCTAGCGATAGTCTACAGGAAAGAGAATACGTCTGTTGCTAGCAATAGTCAACAGGAAAGCAAGAGGACGTCTGTCGCTAAAGACAGTCTACAGGGAAGAGAGCGACTTTTTCCGTTGCTATTTTTAAACTGTCTGTATTTCTAACAGAGTGGAGTTGAAGTTTGAATAGGAAGGGTTGGAGTAGAGTAATGATCGTAAAATTATGGTAGAATGATAGTAATTAATAAAGCGAATTTTTTTTTTATTAAATTTGCAAATTTGCATTTGCTATTACAAGCTATTAGCAAATGTGAGTATTGCAACTACATGAGAGGAGAAATTATCCACTGATAACACTCCCAATACTAACACTAACAAATTAAATTAATGTAGGATTATAATTTGAAACTAAAATTGAAATGAAAATTAAAACTTAAAATTGAAATTAGTGAATAAAGTCTGTTGGCCACTGTCTCTTCAATCTTCGTCTGACTCTTGATTGGAGGTGTAGTTGTCTTGCTTCCTCGTTGGGGTGGGCTGGCAGATGTTCTAAATAATTTCTTGTTAGTCTGCTGATTTCGTCTTCAAGGAACGATGTTGCCATTCCATTGTGCAATTCGTAGGTACTTAAGTTCCATTACTGGATTTATTTATTACTGTGGAAAGCATGTTTAAGATCACGCTATTTTGATTTTACTATTTGTGAAAACATAGCTTTGAATTCGTTAAGTAAACTCTTCATAATCTCTCCAATGTCACTGTTTATATTACTTACATGTGTTCCACTTGTTATTTAAGCGTAAGTTGCATGATTTTGGTTGTATGAGTTCGTATTATTATGGACATTATTTACATTTGTTCCACCTGTTGCTTGTGTGTAAGTCGCGTGATTTTTATTGCTTAAGTTTGGATTATTCTGTACTGTATTTCTGTTATATTGCAGTGTATTGTTCGCTGGAGTGTGCGATGATACTCCTCTTGCTCTGTTTCTACTGCTAATTAACTCTTTATATACCATGCATCCTTTGCAATTTGCAGTGTGTGCTCCATTGCAGATAGCGCATATGGCAAGTGTGTCCCTAGGTTTTTTACAATCGGCTGACATATATGGTTGCCTCCACATTTAACACAGTGATAAGTCACAGTATGTCTTAGAGTGTCCATACAATTGACATCTGCTACGCTGGACAATATTATTCTTTTTATACAATGGCTCAATAACTATTTTCGCGTTGTATATAAATTAAATTTCATATTTATATATTTTTATTATTTTGGTTAGGTTCTTTATCGACGTAGAACTTCATTAGAGGGTACTTACTTACTCTGTGTTTTATATTTACAATACTGCGTTCTAAATGCCCATGTTTTTCTATTTTACTATTTATTATATTAATGGGCACTGTTTGATGTAGTTTACGAATTACAACTCTGTATGCTCTATCCTCTTTTATTTGGTACATACGATGCAAATTTTTTTTTGCTGTTTAAATGTCTTACCAGTTTTCGGTATGTTTCAGAGTCTCGAGAATTTATTTTTATTATCCACAAGGAATCTACGTTCCTGTATTTGGCTGTATACCATATATTAAAAAAATTTATTAAAAATCCTTTGTAAAAGGTATATAATTTTTAAAACCCAAATGGGCTGTTATAGACAAAACGTTTTCGGAATCCATTATTCCATCATCAGTGTCCTATAAAATATATAACCACTTAATTAAAGAGAACGTGAAGTTAAAATTTTGACTAAGGTTAATGAAAAGTGTGGTTAATACTTACTAGGTGCACATGAGTGTAGCCACTAAATACATGGGTAAAAACCCGTTAACAAAAATTTAGTTACATTTGTTTTATATTATATTATATAAATTGCTAGGATGCTAAAGTTACCGTTGGATTAGGTAACATGGCGACATATGACTCCACGTTGAAGTTGCAAGTTGCAACTTCAACGTGGAGTCATATGTCGCCATGTTACCTAATCCAACGGTAACTTTAGCATCCTAGCAATTTATATAATATAATATAAAACAAATGTAACTAAATTTTTGTTAACGGGTTTTTACCCATGTATTTAGTGGCTACACTCATGTGCACCTAGTAAGTATTAACCACACTTTTCATTAACCTTAGTCAAAATTTTAACTTCACGTTCTCTTTAATTAAGTGGTTATATATTTTATAGGACACTGATGATGGAATAATGGATTCCGAAAACGTTTTGTCTATAACAGCCCATTTGGGTTTTAAAAATTATATACCTTTTACAAAGGATTTTTAATAAATTTTTTTTTTTATTTTTATTGTGTTGTTTTTTATTTCTGTACAATAGTATGTTTCTGTTTTTGTTACTTCCGATAGGTTATTAACAATTTTATTGTATTTAGTAACACCATATAAAAAAATTGGTGGGGGTTTAGAGGTTGCTGGAGTTCCGCTGGTATTTTCTATAATATTATTGTTGTCGTTTTCGTTTTCATTTTATAGAATCTGAATTTTATTGCTGGTTACTACCGTGTTTTCATTTTCTGTTGGTGTTGGAGGATTAATTTTACGTTTTTTGTTACTATGTTGTATAATTAGTTTGCCATTCATGGATGTCGGATGACTTAATGTCGCTGATTTTCCCTGAAGATTATTCACTTTGTAATGTATGTGTCATCTCAATAGAATTAGAAGCTTCATTTTGAGTTGTAGATAATGTGGGATTTATTATAGGATTATATTGACAGTTTGAGGAATATTGTAAAAGTACTTGGTTAGGAACATAATATATTGTTGTTATATATAACTTGATTGGAAACCACAGTAGACGTTTTTGTCGACTCAGATTGTGAATTTTACTTTTCAGTTTTAATTTGTCTATCAGCAACAGAATTTCCAATAAAGTCAGCTTCAGAAAATATATCTCCATTAAGGGGAAAAATTCCCGTTTTATTAAAACCTCACACAATATTAGTAGATGTTAATGCTTTCATATGTGCCTCTTTTACATATTGTGCTATCTAGTTTATTGAAATATATTTACCAGGATGGCTCAGCTACCATGAGTCTATAGCGGTATGATAATACGTTCTGAAGCTATTTTCTTGTGGCAACTGTTTGAAGTCATTACTATCTGAATGGGAATAAGCCACAATTAAAGGTTAAAGTACGTTTAATAATGTTTCAATTTCCACTTCGGAATTCGTTCTCAAAATACAATGAATTTACTAATGTTTGTATTTTGAGAACGATTTCCGAAATGGAAATTGAAACGTCAATAAACGTACTGTGGCGTTAATTGTGGCTTATTTAGATAGGTATTATTGTATAGTAAGTGCAGTTTAAAAAAACAACTTATGTCTGCTCAATTCTCTTGCATAATATGATATTTGTTATTTTCAGATTAATAATTTTTAACACAGTTTTAAAATGGTTTCCTCTTTTTTTATTTATGATAATTATAGTTATTATTTAATTTTCGCGTTTATCTGTCACGTTCGTTGTCAGGTACGTAAAGATAATGTATTATCCATTACATCAAATATACTAGTTATTAGATTTTATCCATTTTACTGTTCCTTATTATTACAGTACAACCAATAGTATATCTATAAGCCATATCATAAAGGAAATAAGGAAATAGGAAAATAAAATATAATAAGTAAATAAACACAAAAATCTTAATCTACCAGTTGTAGTGTACTTCCTAAGGAAATAACTGCATATTGTACATAAGAAAAGAGAATGTGGGTCAAAGGCAAAGTTTCATCTACGAAATAGCAGCGAAATATCTGTCGCTATGCAAGTAGGAACAACCTCTCTACGTTTAGCATAAGATTAAAACTTTTTAACAGTTGTAGTGTAGGGAAATCATCTCACGTTTGGAATATTACCATATTTACAGGAGATTATTGTTACGCCAATACGTGGGTGGAAATTCAATGATTCTTGTATAAATTATCTAAACCTATGCATTGCTGTGTTTACTCAATTATTCAAATGAATTATTATTATTTGAGAAATATTCCTTTGTTATTCATAACTAAGAGAAAACTGAAATTTTTTTTAATAGCTATTATTCTTTTTTGGTATTTGTTAGATTATCTATTTGCAATATAGATCCTTTTATTTTAAGAATTTACCTTATTTCAGGGACTATACGTAAAGTCATCAGAAGCGAAGTCAACTGACGGAAGAATAACCAATACAATTATTACAGCCAAGAGTCTCCAGCCAATACTGGAACAGGAATCTATTACACAATAAACAACTGGATAAATTACACAATTAATTACATCCAAAAACTATTGAATTATGTAAACGAAGAACTGCCATTAGAAACCATAGAGGATACTGGACCACCAACATTACGGTACCAAGTCATCTATGCCATCAAAAGTACAAAAGAGGGCAAAGGTACTGGACCAGATGACCAAAGCCCGTTTGGGTTTTTAAATATATACCTTTTACAAAGGATTTTAATTAATTTAATAATTAACTAAATTATAAAACACAATAACATACCGAAAGAATGGTGGACGAGCAATTAAATTCTACTGTTCAAAAAAGCAGATATAAAACAGGCAGAAAACTACAGAAGTATAAACTTGATAAATACTACCCTAAAACTTATAACTACAATTTTACAAGAACTACTAACTCAGAGGAAGTTTAGTAGATGAAAAAAGGGTTTTCGTACTGGAAGATATTGTACAGATGCAAAATTCTTCATAAAGCAAATTACTTGCAATTATTTGACAGAGTAGGACTCAAAGATATAATCCATCTTCTGTAGAATTGAGAAGCTCCCCTAGATATAATAAAAACTGTTAAAAACATTTATTAAGACAACAAAATGAAAGTCAAAATAGCTGGACAACTTAGAAAACCTGTAAAAATGGGCAGTGGAAAAAGGTTAGGGGACTCATTGAGCTCTTTGCTCTTTAATTTAATTATGGATGAAATGATCAAAAGCGTTAACAAAGGAAGGGGATACAGAATGGGAAACAAAGAATTAAAAATACTCTGTTACGCAGACGAGGCAATATTGATAGCCCAAGATGAAAATAGTCAGCAGACTAGTCCACTGATTTACCATTAGAGCAAAACCATAATACCATAACAATAATAAATAATTACATAAAACAATGATAATCAGCAAAAAACCAATCAAATGTAAACTAGCAATTGATAGTATCAGTGTTGCGTTCTGCACATACGATGACCTCAACATAACAATTGGGGTCATCAGAGAGGGAAGAGAAGATATTCTGTTCAATCCAGAACTCGCTGTTTTCTCCCTTTCGCATTGGGTATGTATATTAAAATAAAAAATGAAAGCCAGCGGACTATATAAAACTCTATTTTAAAAAGAAGTGAAATTAAACATAAATATACATAACCAAATATACAATTATAACTAAACAAGAGTTTATGCAAATTTAAATATTAGTTACTATGAAACAACACCAAAAAGATAACCATTTAAGGAATAGAACACTGATGGCTCAAACAAAGCAACAACTAAGACGTATTCAACAACTAAAAGACAAACCTACCATAGCCGCACACATACTACACATAAAAATATTCAATAAATTAATAATAAAATAATTGCAAGTAATAACCTCATCACGTGAACGTTGTAATATACATACAAAACAAAAGAACAGTGAAATTATTACAATATAAATAAAAAGTTCTAAGCAAATATGACATCTATATACCAAGTAAACGTACTTGATGTATGCAGCAATGTAATTTTGGCAACGAATATTATAAGGTATACTTTATCCCATAAAATAATAGCACCACCGCTATCGCAAAATCGGCTTCAGCGACGCACAGAAACCACACAAAATTGATAATGCAACCTTACTGCATTTGACGACTCTCTCGGTCACAGGGCCGATACGAAGTGTCTTAGGACTCTCAGGTACTCTTAACCCACACATATACATCTGCGTTGGTTCGAAGATAAAATTCGAAAATTACTATTCTTATCTCAAATACACATCTGTGTCATTTTGCAGATGGACCGTCTCGTAATATGTAGTTTTTAATAGATGTATTTTTGTACGGGCTGTAAGCTGTAATCTTGGAATACGGGGAGAATCAAAACTACCACAAAGTCTGTTAATGTTATATAAATGTATAGTTCCGAAACTGCAAGAATCAGTACTGAATAAGTAATGTACATAAAATACCTTGAAATAGCTTTGTCCATCTATGAAAACCTGAACAAAGAAGTGAGAAATCGAGTACAAGAAGCAAATAAACTGGCAGGAGTAGGATGCCTTTATAACACTATATGGTAAAACAGACACATCAACACTGAGATAAATTTAGGAATTTATAAAGCCAATGTAAGATTAATAATGACACAAACCTATAAAACAAGACCCGACTAAGCCACAACACAAAAGCTACTAGAAACGGCAGAAATCACAGTACTGAGAATTACAGGAAATACGCTGAGAGATTAAAAGAGAAGGGAAGACATTGGAAGAGAATGTAACGTACAGTGTAAAAACGAATAGAGACTACATAAAAAAAAGAATTAAGTAACCACATAAGTAGAATAGGGGGAGGCATTTGGTCAAAATAGCAAGACATAGATTACCACTCAGCAGAAGTATCGGACGATCGCTCAAAAGATTGAGTAACAACCTTCCATAGAAATATTAATCCGCTAATAAAGTAGCAGAAGAATAAAATAAGTATTGAATAAATTAATTGTTTAAAAAACATTTAGACTGCTCACACAAAAGAAAATTTGTTTTTATTAGGAATATAGCAGAGCACTGAAAATTTTGCTAGCTTATCAGATAGGTATTTTATTATTTACAACCTTTTATTATTCACACTTACATCCCTGTCGAATAAAAATCAAATAGACAAAAGTTTAATTCACTTTCTGGTAGAATAGAGTATAAAATATTGAAAGGCAAATAACTGAAGTGCAAACTTTATTATATAGTTCGAATTTTCCAAATCCGTCATGGCACATATTCTCTTAGCCGAGAGTCGTTCACAAGGTACCGAAAGTTTACAAAGTCCATTACGTATTCAAGTTGCCCCTAATAAGATCATCATAGTTGGCCTGTTGGTTTCTCCCATTTTAGTCAGTGTTGCCAATTTGAGTTGCCAGTTATACCAATAATTTGAGTTTTAAAACGATGTTTTTTTTTATTTAAATATATAAATCGCATTAATCAATCCTAAGTTATTCCTGGTACTAATTTTAAAATTATATTCTTTATTTGTGTTTAATGTTTTATACCCAGATTACTTACTGTAATATCAAAAAATAATACTAATGTAAGAACAACTAAGCGAAAGACAGTTTTGTTTTAGAAACAACATAGGAACCAGAGAAGCATGATTTACTTTGCAGGTATTTTAAAAATGTAAGGATATAGAACAACTGGTATACGAGTATATTATGTTTTATCGGCTTCCAGAAGCTCTTTGACCCAATCCCCCTCAACAATCTTATATGTGTCTTACAACAGTTCTACTTTTTAATGTCTACTCCGAATTGATCTTTTAATTGGCCTTGAAATTGGCCCAGTTTAAACTTTTCACTGAAACTTATTTTTTTAAGAAACTAATACTCGGGTCAAAAAGGGGGGTATACTGTTTAAAATATAATTTAATATGCAATGATATGAGTATACATTTATAAAAATTTATTTCGACTTCTATGTTTAACTTCTTATTAACATAATGGATACAACCTCCTCCTCCTTCGCTATTGTTTTTTGTGCGATGACTCTTTATCTACTGCTACAATAAGCTCTCGAATCGAGTTTGGGGTATGAATTTTAGCTCAAATTCTTTGTTATAGCTCTTCCCATAAATGTCGTATGGGATTCAAGTATGAACTGCACGCTGGTCATTCCATGTCCCGAAAACCGACTTTGGTAATGTAATATTGAACAATTTTAAAGGTATGCGGCCTTGTATTGTCCTGCATAAAAAGAAATTCGTCTCCAATGTACTCAAGGTAAGATACCACATGCATTACTAAAATCTCCCCGATGTATCTACCATCCGTTAAACCTCCTCGCTTTTGAAGACGGGTACCTCTACGAATGAAAACAAGGTCGGTTCGTGCACCCATAGAAATTACACATTAGACCATATCTTTAAAAACTCTTTAAAAGCCACAATCTTAATCTGGAGATAAAAGTAAGGCTCCTACGATGTTATATCTTCTCAATATTGTATTAGGGAGTTGAATCCTGGACACTAACTGAAGCAATGGAGAAAAAACTTGAAGCCTTCGAGATGTGGCTATACAGGCGAATTCTAAGGATATCATGGACAGACAAGATAACCAACGAGACCGTATTACGAAGAGTGGGCAAAGAAAGAGAGGTGATGTATACCATTAAAAGGAGAAAGTTGGAATATCTCGGACATATAATGAGAAACAGCACTAAATACAGATTACTGAAGGTAATCCTACAGGGTAAAGTATTCGGAAAGCGAGGAATTGGGAGAAGGAGAATATCATGGTTGAAGAACCTGAGGAAATAGTTCTCCACAACAACAACGAATCTATTTAAAGCATCAGTCAATAAAATAATTATAGCCAGAATGATTGCCAATATTCGGAACGAATAGGCACTGAAAGAAGAAGAAGAGACCATATAGTAACCTCCTCCATATGGACTACGCTCTTCAATGCAGTATTCTTCAAATCACTCTCATCATATTCGGTACACTGTCCTTCTTCGGTCGCTACTATAAAGGCATATTCTGGTCTCATCTGAAAACAGAACAGATCCCCATTATTCCAACTTCCAGTTAAGATGATCCCGTGTAAAACACAGGCGTTTTTGATGAGTAAATTTTTGATTAATCGCATTTACTCAAGGGGTCAGATGATTTTCTTCCCAGTCTTCGTCTTACTGTCGACTGACTAATAACCACTCCTCATACTTCGCGAAGCTGGTGTTAAAGACGACCTGAAATTTATAAATGTCAGGCAATGGGGGAGAAGGGAACAAGAGAGGTCCGAATTTTATTTATTTATTTATTTATTTTACAATAAATTTGAGCAGGGGTCGCGAAACCCATATGCCCATGTGAATAAAATGTTATATAGTATGCAATTAAAGGGTTACATTAAAATAGTTACGTATTAAGCACTAAATAACTAAATAAATATACAAAAAGATAGGTAATAGCAAGTGTTTAGTACGAATTAAATGTTCAACTATGGAGCAGATGGTCATCCAGTTTATTTTTGAAAATATTGACAGATGGAGCATCTATGATCTCAGCCGGAAGGCTATTCCATATCGAGAACACTTGATTACAGAGAAAAAATTGTCTAGTTGTTAGTAAAAAAGTTTCCTTTTTTAACTTATGTTTGTGACCACGAAGACGATTGTCGTTGTCTAGTATAAACATATCCCTCACATTTCTAAAGTTGTATTTTACTATCCGAAACGTAATAATTAAATCTCCTCGAAGTCGACGTTGTTCAAATGTAGTGAGATTGGCCATATTCAGTCTTTCTGTATACGTAAGTCTTGAGCGGCCAAAAGACATCCTAGTGCACTGCCGCTGTACGTTTTCGAGAATATTACGATCGCGCACTAATACTGGACACCAAACAGTTCCGCAATATTCCAGAACTATACGAATGTACAGTTTATACAGATGAACTGAGCTCATAAATGACACTTTCGCAAACGTTTTATTTAGTAGATATAATTTACTTTTAGCTTTTTTATAAATATGCAAAATATTTTCTGACCAACTTAGATTGTTATTAGTTATAACACCTAGATCATTATGTGATTTCACTGTTTTTAACACGCGCCCAATAATAGAGTAGGAAAGACACGGATTACTTTTACCCATGTGAAGAACTACACATTTGTCCAGATTAAGAGGCTGCATCCAAGTAGAGCACCATTCCAATATGCAATCAAGGTCATCTTGTAGTAACTGGAAATTTACGGAGGGATCGGAAAATAGCTTCGTGTCATCTGCATAGAAAGCTTTGCTGCATTTAATGTGAAATTGTAGATCACTTGAGTATGCTATGAATAAAAGTGGGTCCAAAACTGATCCTTGCGGTACCACACTTAAAACCGTTCTCTCAACTGAGAAAGAGTCCCCAACTCTAACACAAAACCTTATATCTCTTAAATATGCGTCGATCCATCTTAGTAATTGACCACGGATACCAAGGTGTTCCAATTTATGTAATAGTTTTCGCTTTGGAACTCGATAAAAGTCTTTAGCAAAATCGATGTAAATAATGTCTACCGGGGCTTTTCTGTCTAATGCTTTTGACCATTTATTGACGCACCAGAGAAGATTTGTCATTGTAGAACGTCCTTCGACAAAACCATGCTGCTGTTCTGGTATAACCAGTTCATTTTGCAGAAAATCAGAAATTGTCTCGGCAATAATAGATTCCATTATCTTTTCAAGGGAAGAAGAAACTCGTGACGAAGTAATATTAGGCAACTGATGATTAGTGGGTTCGACAGAGAAAACCTTAAAGAAAGTACTGGCGAGGACTTCGGCATTCTCATAGTTACTTTAGGATATATCCCCATTATCATTTTTCAATAAAGGTATAGAAACTTTTGTTGTCAACGAAGATCTAATATACTTGTACAATTTTTTACAATTATTACTAATGGCTATACTTTCTTCGTAGGCAACACAAGCTTCATGTAATTTAAGTCTTTGCCAAAGTCTCAATGAATTAGTAAATCCTTTATGCGATTTGTTCGTCTATATTTGTTCCACAACTTTATTTTATACTTGATCATATATATTAATTCCCCATTAATCCAAGGTTTTATGTTATTTTTGTATACGATTTTTTTATAGATATTTTGGTTTTTGCAGAAATTAACAACGTGTAAGAACTTATATCAGAATACAACTGGATTCCTTATTTCGCCGAAAACATCATTCCAATCAATATTAGCCAGTTGGCGATTTGCAGTTTCAAAATCAATTATTTGGAATCAATCAATTTTTGGAATGGAAGGATATAGCCAGGTAGCCAAAGACCCATCCAGGGTTATGATGCAGTACGTCAGCAGTAATCGTTATTCACTGTTTTACACATATTACCACCCACACATTACATTTGTATTTGAATTGGACAAATATATATATATATATATATATATATATATATTTAAACATGGTGTTACCAGTCATATATATTAAGAAAGATAAATTTTCAAGTTTTCAGTAAATGTGTTAGCTAAAGAATGATGTTCAATGGAAATTGATGGCTCTAATGTGACTGCAAAATATGTAAACAAGATCTTTTTGATTTCACAGACACTAAATGGCATTTAGAACATGTGCGTGAAAGCCAATACTTGCATTAATTTGTAAAATGTAGAAACATATTGTTCTCGTCCAAGAAGTGGCCTATTTAGATTACTAGACAACAAGTCTCTTTCACCACTAGTAAAAGTAAAGAAAACAGTTGATGACTTAGTTTTGGGTGATGAAGGGCATTCGCTTAATTTTTCAGTCAATTAAGGTTTTCCCTTTATTGCATCAATGCTTCACTCAAAGATTTCCTGCAAATATAATACGACTATTTTTCTCCGGCAGTAAAATTGAAGCTATTAAGTCGAACATGCAGAACGTGTGGTCTTTATCATGTTTCCGTCAAATCACTAAATCGTCACATAGAGAAGATCCATAAAAAAGTTAATAAACTGATGTGCATTCTTTAAAATTAAGAGCAACACGATGTTGAATGGCTCGATGAGAATGACGCAGACATTCTAAAATCGGTTGATACTAAGCCAACACACAACAATGAGCAGCCAACATCTAATATAAAAACCTTAAAATCATGGATTGGGGTGTCATGGACGGAACACTGTTAATTAGTATGAATATTAAGACCAAAAATTTAAAAGAAATTTCTTTTATTCGTCATATTATTTAAGATTATAATATTTATACCTTACTCCATATTGAATACAGTGTCAATAAAGTTTGTTTAATTAAATATTATGTCCGTTAAAGTTCTCTATCCTAAATCTATTTTATTATTTCTAGAATTATAACTACTGCTAACGAATCAAACAAAAAACAGAATACATTAAAAGATAAATGCAAATAACAATGTTTACGTAACATGGGAGGGGAGGGTAAGAGTTACTTTTGCTGACAAGGGGGATGTGGGGTAAATAATTGAAATAAATCTGGTTACGTCATACTTTAAACAAATATGTCCACACAACACTGTCGAAATTAAAAATTATCAGTGGCAAATGTGTGAATCAATTATCGCCTTTTTTATGTTGTTGTTTTTTTTAGGTAAGTATATATTATTCTGAACATGGGTAAGCTGAATTATTTTATATTTTAGGTTTTGTGACTAGAGAAGAAACAATATAAATAATAATTTGTGAATAATGTCATACCTGTGTAAAAAACCGAAATGCAGACTATGTATGTTTTATCAAGATCCCGCAGAGTTGCTGTATTATTAAAAACAGAGAAGTTAGGGTCAAACTCTAAAGTGTCAAATCCTTATTTCGTAACGGATTATGTAAGTCTTCAAAGAATATATATTCCAGTCTTTGGTTATGTTTTCATTAATACATTGTGTAATATACAGTGTATCATAAGTTATGTCAATTTAGGTTTTCGTTAATTGTAGAGTGCCAAAGCTATATTTTAGTTATTATATTAACTAGTACCTTTAGCTTCTACAGTGGCTTTTATATATTGATTAAAATTGGATAAACTCCCAAATAAATATGTCATTTTAAAACCGAAGTTAATATTTGAAGCAATATATAAATATAACAATACATTAGAAACAATATAATTGTTTCCTTACATTATTCAAGTATTCAAGTATATTCAAGTATTTTTTGTAAAGCCACTTTGATTTTTTAGACGATAAATGATTAATGCTAGTTCTGTTTTCAATTTTATCGTAGCCAGTAAATTTTTGCCTTTTAGATTTTCGTTTTTTTATTTTCATTTTATTTTGTTCTCACAATGTCACTAATTCACGAAATATTCCTGTATATTTACATTTACATCTGTATTAAGGTAATTCACCCTTAATTCGTAAGAAAGATATCCTACAAAATATAAAGAATTGAAATTATTCATTAACTATTTATATCAACAAAAAAAAAAAATTTTAATGAATTTATCAATGTTTGTATAAATAATTTATATTATAAAGTCTTATAAATACTCAAATATCAATAACTCGAGTTAAACATAGGCCATAACGTAAATACTGATATTTATATAATATATATGTGTAAAGGATTAAATCTACTAAAATTACTTTGAATAATTGTAAAAAATAAATGAATTATTTCAGTGTTATAAAGTGTTATGTGTATGTAAACAAAAGTGACCTCTTTTATCATACACTATATTAGAACTGACTGGCCTACATTAAAAAGGGTTTTAAAAAATTCACATTTTTTTTAATTTTTAAAAATTACAAAAGAGAAAAAGAGTTTTTAAAACCGTCTAAGGTATGTTAAATAGATGAATAAAAATATTAATATAAAACTTACAGCTACTTGTTACAAATCCAAATCAGATTCAGAAGATGAACTTTCAGAACCAAGATTTATAATAACTGGCTCGATCATTTTATCAGTAATATTGTCCAGCTTCCACATTTTTTCCTCTTCTTTAATAGTGTGATTTACTGCCTTTTCCCAGTTTTCAGGTTTTACATTATTTACGGCCTCCAAAAACAACTGTTTAACATCATGAATTTTAAAAGTGGTATTTTTTCTTGAAACTTCACTCTTTATCTGTGCCCATACCAGTTCAATCGGGTTTAATTCACAATGATATGGTGGGGATCTAAGTACTGTCATTCCACGATTTTTGGCAATTTCATCAATTTCGTATTTTTTAAATTTTTCTTTATGAAGGGCACACAACGAATAAAGTTCCTTTCTTATAGATCCGGGACGGTACGTAATATTTTTTGAACTCAGCCAATTCTGCAAGTCTTTTTTTAACCACTTGGTTGTGGGCAGTCCTTCTATAAGTCTGGAGTGATAACTTGCATTATCCATTACTATTACACAATTCTTAGGAAGAAGATCTATCATTTGTTCGAACCTATCTTGAAAGACATCAGCGTTCATGTCTTCATGGTAGTCTCCGGTACGAGTTGATTCAAAAGGTAATAAACCACCTTCAACAAAACCGTCTGAACTGCCAATGTGTACTATTATCAGCCTGCGTCCCTTTCCTGATGGTGGGTTTAAACCAGTAGATAAGTTATTTACAAAAGCGTACCTTTGACTTGTAACAGTTTCATCCTGCCAAAATTTATTTGGTGTATGACCCTCGTTGATCCATGTTTAATCAAGATAAAATATTTTTCTTTTTTGGTTTCTCATTTCCTTTATGGTTCTTAGAAAATGTCTTCTCCATATGACAATATCGCTTCTTTCTAATAAAATAGACTTTCTGGGATTCTTTTTCCAGCGGAAGCCTATTTCTTTTAAAAGTTTCCATAACGTACTTCGACTCATTTCTGGGTAATCCTTATCATCTCGAACTGAGACAAGAACTTTATCCAATGTTGGAAATTCTTGTCTAAAGAAGAATTCATGCACTTTCCGTCGAAGTCCTTCTTTAAAATGATGTTCTATTTGAAATTTTGGTTTCCCTGGAGCATTACGTGGCATTTGAAAACTACCACATTTCTCTTCTTTAATAACTCTGTAAATCGTAGATTTCCCAACACCAAGTGTACTGCTAACTAACTCAACGGTCTCGTCAACACTTTCACATAAACGTTTGTCTGTAAATGATTTAAAACAATTAAATATTAATGTTTTTTCATTATCTGTTAGAGGACCAATTTTTCGGCGTTTACACGGCACTTCCAAATTTTCCATAACACTAGTATACACAATAAACTGCACCTTGCAACTGAAGTACCTACTTTTAGTGAACTGTTAAGAATTTTGAATACGCCACTTGGACCTTCCTATATACAAAATGGAAAAACCCACTATCACATTTTCTGTAGAATAAGTTTAGAAGGTAATTGTCTAGTCAATTACTGTCGTAGATTCCTGGAATTAAAAAATTAAATGTTTGATTGTTGAAACCCTTACTTCGTGGAATGCACTAATTTCAGATAAAATAAAACGTTTTATTTTATCTAAAGAATTAAACTTTATTTTGCAAATAGGCAAAGAATTAAACTTTATTTTGCAAATAGATAAAATAAAACGTTTTATTTTATCTAAAGAATTAAACTTTATTTTGCAAATAGGTTGGTACTTATTAAACTTTTATTGGTTATATATAACCAATAAAATAAACATCTTACATTTCTTGCAAATTCATTAGTACCTGTTAACCTCCATCACTCCGACACTGGCAACCTTATTTAGGGATTAGTAAGCGTCACAACTATTGTATTCTATTCTGCTCCAACCTTTATACTTGGTGGTCATACTCAATTTAAAATTGTTTTCCTATATACTTCTGTAAACTTGTTGACAAATATCTGTTTTTCATTGAGTCACCCGTATCAACAGTTTAGGGATTTGCATACATAATTTATTGTTTTATTACTCTCTCATACATAAAAATACACTATAGCAAAAGCTGCTATCGCTTTGTTACATTGAATGTTTGTATAAATAATTTATATTATAAAATCTTGTATATATGTACATAATATGTATATATATATATATATATATATATATATATATATATATATATATATATATATATATATCTTCTTCTCAAAGTGCCTATCCGTTCCGGATGTTGGCGATCATCACGGCTATCTTTACTTTGTTTATTGCAGCGCGGAACATCAGTGGTAGTCGTGTTATACCACTTTCGTAAATTTTGAAGCCAGGAAATGCATCTTCTTCCCGGTCCTCTCTTACCATTTACTTTCTCTTGGAGAATCAGCTGGAGAAGGCCGTAACGTTCTTGATTTCTCATTACATGTCCTAGATATTCCAACTTTTTAGTTTTGACGGTCATGAGAATTTCACATTGCCTCCCTCTACGCAGGACCTCCACATTAGTAATTCTGTCAACCCAGGATATACGTAAGATGCGCCTATAACACCAATCTTCGAAAGCTTCGAGCCGATTTATAGATGCAACAGTCAGTGTCCATGCTTCCATTCAGTAAAGCAGAACTGTGAATATGTAGCAGTTCAATAGACGGCATTTTGTTTTTAATGATATGTTTCGACTGTTGAAAATGGTTCTCATTCTAACGAATGCTGCTTTTGCTTTTATTATTCGCTGTTTAATTTCTGTTGAGTGGTCCCATTGGCTATTTAAATTGGTGCCTAGATATGTATATTGCTCGACTCTTTCAATATTCTGTTGGTTGATTTTGTCGTTGGTTGAGCGTTTAGTATTGGTTTTTTACTAATTGTCATAAATTTTGGTTTTCTTTATGTTAAGAGCTAGTCCGTATCTGTTGCCGACTTCTGTTATGCGATTTGTTTATATCTGAGGGTCATTTGATTATCGGCAAAAACTATAGTGTCATCTACATATCTAATGTTATTTAACCATTCACCGTTTATTAGTATTCCCTTCGCACAACCGTCTAAAGCTTCCTTAAATACGCATTCAGAATAAATATTGAACAACAATGGAGACAAAATACAGCCCTGTCGTACTCCACGTTCTATTGCAATTTTATCAACAAATATATATATATATATATATATATATATATATATACATATATATATATATATACATATATATATATATATATATATATATATATATATATATATATATATATATATATATAATAGCACTAAAGGCCTTAGAGGCCCATCGCTTGAAAAGTTTGATCTATCTTCATTTTCTCTTTGCTTTATGTACAGAGATCTTCTCTGGCTCAATATGTGATTTTTCTCCATTCCTTCTTGTTATTCGTTTCTCTTTTCTGGCCTTCTAGTCAAATTTTTTCCATATCTTTTTTTACCTCTTCATTCCATCTATTTTTTGGCTTTCCTTTTCTCTTTTTTAAAGCTATAGTGTAGTTTAGTACCCTTTTTGGAGTCCTCGTGTTCGGCATCCTTTCTAGGTGACCTCGCCATCTTAGTCTCTGTGCCTTTATGACTCATATTTATTTAGGTTGAATATATAATTCCTTTAACTCATCATTTGATCTTCTTATCCATAAACCGTCCGTTATTATTCCTCCATATATCTCCCTCAGGATATTCCTTTCCCATAATTATCTCCAATAAATTTTGTTCATTTTTTGTCATTGTCTATGTCTCACTTCAGTATATTACTATTGGTTGTATAGTTGCTTCATATAACTGTATTTTTGCCTTTCTTGATAAGAACTTGCTTTTCAACATTCCACTAAGAGCATGTACACATCTTCTTTAATGTTAGGTTTACCTGATATTAATGCATCTAGGTATATAAATCTTTCTACCTTTTCGAATTCGTATGATGATCCTTCTTTAACTTCTACTTTAAACTTTTGTTCACCCCTGAACTGATCATCTGTCCACTGTACACATTTTGTTTTAGTTTCATTTATGTAAAGTCCCATTTTCTTTGCTGCTTTTACTACTCTCTGTACTATCTCCGGTAGCTCTTTTCTTTCCTTTTGCTAGCAACACTACATCATCCTCAAATGCCAAAACTGTGTGTTTTTTATGATATAGCAGTCATTCTATACTAATTTTCGCTTCTCGCATTATTTTTTCTAGGCATAAATTAAAGAGTAATGATGACAAAGGATAGCCCTGCCTTAATCCTTCGTTTACTATAAATTTGTCCGATGCACGATTGTTTACTTTGACTCTGTTTTCTGTGTTCTCTAAAGTAAAATGTATCATGTTACACAACTTTCTGCTAAGTGCCAGTTCCTCTTTTAATTCCTTCCTCTTTATTCTATCGTATGCTTGCTGGAAGTCGATGAATGGCGCTATCGTTGGTAAGTTGTGTTCATAGCTTTCTGCTTGTAATTCTCTGATTACAAATACTTGGTCTATTGTGCTTCTCCCTCATCCAAATGCGCACTGATATTCGCCTATTATATTTTCAACTTGTTTTTCTAGTGAAAGAAACGTAACTTTTAATCCTTGGTTTACGTCGATACCTTTAGCCTTAGATTTGCTAAAAAAAACACATGCTAATGAAACCCGTATTAGGGGCACAATTCGCAAAAATAACAAAGAAATTCCTGAGATTTTTACCGCGAAATTAAAGGAGCGTAACGTTACTTCGAGCAGTTTTGGTTTTAACGAAGACGTGACTTTGTTATCCTACAAGCAACGGCAAAACAAAATAGTTACATTGTTGTCAATAACGCATTAGAAAGACGAGATTGATCCAGAATACATACAGGCAAACAACGATTACATTTTACAATGCAACAAAAGAAGGTGTTGATACCGTTGATGGACTAAAAGAAACTTGCCCTGACGTCACGAAAAAGTTGCCGATGGCCTCTAACATTATGTTTTACTTTCTTGAATATATATGCAATCAATAGCCATATAGTTTCTGACAAAAATAACAATACTCATAGTACTCGCCGAAACTTTTTGAAATCATTAGCAATGAGTCTCATTACACCGCAACTTAAACGTCGTCGAGAAATGGTTATGATACCAGTAACTATGAGAAGTCGTATAACTATGAGAAGTCGAAATAAATATTGGACATCCCGGAGGTATCTACGTAACATAGCCCGTATGACGTCTCAGGCAGATGTCATTTTTGCTCGTTGAAACAGAAAAAACGAAGGTCCTATGCATACAGTGTTAAAAGTATATACATATACCGAGAACATACTTCCCAGCTTTGTACTGAATGCTACAAAAGCCAACCATAAATGAAAAATTGTAAGGTAAGTTTAAAATAAAAGATTTTTGGTTTATTTCTGGTTGTTTTTTTTTTATTAATTAAGACTAAAACTATGTATACGGTCGATTTGACCGTGTACATGTCACGACGTAAGTTTTCTTGGAGCGTGTAATGCCGGGTTAATGAACTCACAACGTTCATATCCAGTCCGACGCTACAACAATTCACCACAAAAGACTAGGATATTGTCTTAAATATCATATAAAGGCATGAAGTTTTAAATATTAATTTTAATAGCTTTACATTAGTAATAATCGTAGTACGTCCCTGCTAGCTCTAAATGCGTCTCCTCTCTAACTAACGTCCCAACATTTACGAACGCAGCACATCCAGGTGTAGCCCAGTCCCACGGTGGCTTTCATGCATATTCCACAATCTCATTTGACTGCATAATCTCGGCCCGTACACACCCTTGTTTACTATGACATGTAACTTATTTGCCCTCTCGCACAGCTTATGTTTCATCTAGACAAACACGTGTCATAACGTCACTTTAGACCCCTGTGCTAATGGAATACTAAACAAGATTCTTGATGGTATCAATTATTTGTGGTGGTGTAAAGTAGATACATACTATGGATGTGTATCGATTATTGGGTCGAATAGTAATGCGGATGTCACACGTAATGGGAAAATGGAAAATGATGTTTGTTGTCTGGGTTGATGGATTTGGGGTGTGAGAATCTTAGAGTGCCATATTATGTGCATTGAGTCATCTTAGCAGTTAACATCTACGGCATCAACAATATAGACGCTCGATCAATAAATTTATAATTAAAATATATATTTACTAAATTAACAATTCCTTACGGATGAAAATACATTTTTAATAATATAAAACGATACAATATCCTAAATTTCCACAGAATAAAGTCAATTTTACATATTTGGCTAAACACATAGCTTCTCTCATCAGTCTATGGTTGTCTATGTTTATTGATTTAGTTGAATATATTTTTTGTACTATTTTTTTTTTCGATATTTTTATTAACTATTGTTTCAAGATATTGATACATGAAATATTTTCAATCTGTGATTTAATTTTCACTCATTTTCATTCTTTCTTTTAGCTGGAACTATGAAAAAAAGTCATAAGGTCCATTCGCTCAACGCGGGCATATTTTGACAGATTTATAGCTGGAAACCTACAACACAAAAGTTCCTATCTCACAGTATTAACAGCTTAAATAAACTTTTATTACAGACTTTTTATATTAAAAAAAGAAGAATTATTCTAAATAGTGGAAGTGTATACTAAACCCATAAAATTTTGGGTAGTACACATTTAAAAAATATATTTCAGTTGTTATAATTTAACATAGCTACTTATTATATGGTGCAGATAAATAAATATTGATTGTTGGTAATTCGTAAAGTTCTATTTTATTTACTATTTAGTTTGTTTACTATTAATATTGGCTATGAGTACGTGTGTTTGGTTGTATAGTAATTTCCACCCACTTTTAGTCTGCCAAAAAGTAACTAACTTTAATAAATAGTAATAAAACAAAAATAATTACTACATTCACTAGACAGTTTGGACTGGGAATAGCGAAACGACTATAACTGATGTATTCACAACAATTTACTAAATTAAACTTAGTAAAATATCAAGTTTTTCATGTGCAATGATTACCGCAAACTACAAGCAAAGAACTGATGCAGTGTACAGGTTTATTGTAGATTAGTGGTATGGGTATTCATAAATCTATAACTAAATAATAAGTACTCTGTTCTTCAAAAGGGCGACTAAGCATTCAAAATATGTATGCTATATAATATACCATGAGGTCCATATGTATGGAATAAATTCAATTTTAGCGTTATTATGTACCTCCTTTAAAAAAAAGCTGAAACAGGTCGATTTTTATTCTTAAATTGACAATTTACAGTATAAAAATATTATCCCCTTCCAGCACCCCCTTTGAATTATAAACACCCCCTCGAAAATTTTACATAACAAGGGGGGTCGTGTGGCACCTTGTTAAAAAGAGATTTTAGTCCTCTGTTCAGTAATATAAAGTTTTTTGAATTTTGTGCCATCATAACTGAGAAGATTGATTTTTACGATTAAATTAAATGTTCAACTTGACAACCATTATTCACTCCTTGACAATAACCGAGGCGATTTTGGAATTCTCATACAATATTTTGTATTGTATGTATAACCCCGGGAGTTATTTTGTTAGTTTCTTCCGTTATCCTAACTTTTAAATCAGCAATATTGCCTTGTATATTAAAATATACTTTAGAAATAATCAGGTATTTTCGTATCTGTTCTGCTAAACATTAAGGAAAAAACTTTGAAGATAATAAAATATTAGTTAAAAAGCCAAATAAACAATTGATATGAATCTAGTAGGCTGCTGTCATTAAGGTATTTAAAGTTACTAAAAGACGGCAGTATAATATTTTTGCGCGTATTAAATTTAATTATGGCTCATTTGTCCGATACTCAAAGAATATACATTTTAATTCTGATTCGTTTTGGTAATAAAACAAGAACTCAAAAGAAGGTTTGTGAAATGTTTAATAATAAATACCCTGGTCAAAAAGTTTCGCAGTCTACAGTTAGAAAAATTAAAAAGAAGTTTCGTTATACTGGACATGTAAAAAATGTTGAAAAACAAGGTAGAAATGTTAAATTTACTGATGAAAAAAAGTTAGATGTACTTTTTCCGCATAAGATAACTCGAAAACTGGCCGTCGCCATTGATATAAGTAAATTTGAGAATTTTGAGAGAGTCATTTTGAGAGTTTTGCATAAAGAAAAATACCACTCTTACAAGTTCAGTTAGTTCAGGAGTTAAATGAATATGATCCCGATAGAAGGCAAGAATTCTGTGAAATGATGATGGACAGAATAAACGCAGATTTGCAGTTCATCAACAAAATAGTTTTTTCTGATGAAGCGACGTTTCATTTAAACTAAACGGTTAACAAACTCAGAGAAAAGCCTCACTGGGTATATGAGACTGGGTATATATCCTAAAAAAAATTAACATTTGGGCTGGTATTAGTAACAATAAAATTATTGGTCCTTATTTTTTTGAGGGCACAGTTGATGGTGAGGTTTATCTAGATTTTTTGATTAACTTTTTAGTGCCTACATGACGAAGATTTTTTCCTGATGTAAATCATCCAAATGAGATAGATCAATCTATTTTTAACCCACAAGACAGAGCTCTTCTGCATTTTGCACGTATAGTTAGAAATTATTTAAAGGAGGTCTTTCCCAATAGGTGGATTGGAAAACGTGGAACCATCGAATGGCCGGCTAGATCCCCGATTTGACTCCTCTTGATTAGTTCCTATTGGGTTATTTAAAATCTAAAGTACATTTTAATAGACCAAAGAGTATTGCTGATTTAAAAGTTAGGATAACGGAAGCAATTAACAAAATAACCCCCGAGGTCGTACAAAATGTTGTGCGAGAATTCCAAAATCGCCTCGGCGATTGACAAGAAGTGAATGGTGGTTATTTAGAACATTTAATTAAATTGAAAATTACATTGGAAAATTCATTGTAAATAATATGTGACATTATTATCTTCATTCAACCTAAAATTTTGTGATAGACATTATCAAAATTTCACATCTTAAAAATCAGTTTTCTCAGTTATGATTGCACTGAACTTAAAAAACTTTATATTTCTGCACAGAGGACTAAAATCCCTTTCTAATAATGTGTCACACGCCCCCTTTGTTATTTAAAATTTTCGAGGGGGTGCTTATAATTCAAAGGGGGTGCTGGAAGGGGATAATATTTTTATACTGTAAATTGTCAATTTAAGAATAAAAATCGACCTGTTTCATTTTTTTTTTCAGATAGTACATAATAACGCCAAAAATGAATTTATTCCATACATATGGACCGCATGGTATATAGTGTGTCAATTTTAAAACTTACAAACGACATGAAAGAGAACTCAAACCCATCAACCCCCTAAGCCCCACCCACTACATACAAAAAAGTTTAAATTGCAAACCCCTGCTTGTGATACATCAGGGTAAAGTAATTATTGTAAAACATTGACTTAAATGGAAAATTTAATGATGTTTTGGTTGAAATACAAACTTGTTAAAAATGACAATTAAGTAAATGTTCAAAGTGGATTCCGTTCTTTTGTAAACAATAATACAGCTTATTTTCAAATTCTGGCAAATGTTAATGTTATCTAGTAATACCACGACATGCTTGCGTAATTCTTTCTCCTCGCAATTCCCCAAGTGACGCAGATTGAGTTTTATAAACAACTTAATTGAGGTAACCCCATAGAAAAAAGTCAGGTGGTGGTAAGTCTGGTGACCTCGTTGTCCACTCAATAGAACCTCTCCTTTCAATCCATTTGTTTGGATAATTAGTATCCAACCAGTACCTAACTGGAGCTGCATAGTGAGGAGGTGCTCCATCTTGTTGGAAGTGCAGCAAATCTTCGTCTAGGGCTAGGTTGCCATGATCGTCCTATTGGTTCTCTAATTTATGCACAATTAAAGGTTCGATGGTGTTTTTCAGCATATCGAGATAAATGTCGCCACTTAAATTATCTGGTATGAACTAGGGGCCAATTATAATCCAGAATCCAGAATATGTAAGTCCAGAATCTCAAACAACAGAGTATACATTTATCTCAGTAACACTACAATCTTAGAAAAATCACTAAATAATCACAAATTCGTTTAAATACAAGGAAACGACATACAAAATTTGAAGATAAATTACTCCTGCGAGCCGACTAATGATATCAAATGTCTGCCCAGTATTCCAAACACTATGATCGAAGAAGAGCTTAAAAATTGGAGCTTAAATATTGCAGTGTCTAAAATAACATTTTTAAAAGTCGGCATGCCTGAATCTGAAGACAATCATATATTAAACTTTAGACGTCAAGTTTTTGTTGCTTCAACAACTAATAATCATATCCCAAATTCACTTCTAATATGTCATGACAATACCCCTACAGAATGTACCTTTCCTTAGATAGCCTAAATTGCTCTAAATGTAATCCCACAGGACACAAAGACGAATACTGCACTATCGAACCAATTGATATACAAAATATTGACCAGCTATCTCAATCTATAAATGTTAATATTTCTGAAACAGAAAATTATCCAATAAATAAAACATTCCTTAGATCAGAAACCTCAACTGCTCATCAATCTAGTACTCCTGCTACTTCTTTAACCAGACCACTACAAATACCTCCTCCAACTCACAAAACCTACTCGAATCACTATTTAATAATAGCAACATAATATTACATACTTATACTATACTTGTACTATAAAAAGACAAATGTCAACATCTCCTGAAATAATAGAGTCAGAAAATCAAAAAATTCCTGTTTTAAAAAAATCTGCACCTAAAAGGATTAAAAAAGCTTTAAACATCGAAACCTCAATGAAATTTATAGAAGTTACTTTATCGTCACCTACTACTCCTTACACACTAAAATACACAGAACTATGAGACTATATTACAAATACTATAGGTTCAAAGTTTCCTGAAAACACAAACATAAACAACCGACGTCTTAAAAACAACATTTCAAGGATCTTAAAAAAGATACATGAAACAGACAACTCTTCTATTACTGAGGAAGAAAGCGACGGCAACTCTATCTAATAATCAAATTCATAGTTCAATGGAATTTGAATGGCCATACCGGAAACTTAAAAATATTAATCAATGAATTCTCACCTTTAGTAGTATGTTTACAAGAAACACGACTTTCTAATAATAATGTAAAATTGAAAAACTATACACTATACATCAAAAATAGACCGGTGCAGCAAATAGCTAGCAGTGGTGTTGGCATCTTTGTGAAATCTACGGTCGAGCCCAAAGAAATTGCGTTAGATATAAATCTGGAAGCTGTTGTAGTCTCAATAGTTTATCATTTCAAAATTAATATTTGCAGTGTATATTTACCACATCCGGAAGAATCCGTACTCCTAAAACTACAAAAAGTGATAGAACAAATTCCATCTCCTAAATTAATTCTTGCTGACACAAATTGTCATAACAAATCTTGGGGATCTGCGAAAACTGACAAAAATGGCAAAACTCTGTTAGAAATAATTAACAACCTCAAAATGGTGCTATTAAACACAGGAATTCCTACCCGTTTCAACTCATACAATAGCACGTTTTCAACCATCGATTTATCCCTCAGCAATTCAACTTTAGCACCACTACTTGAGTGGAATACACTTTCACACTTATTTGACAGCGACCATCTACCAATTTTAATTACTCATATTAAAGACACAAACATTAATACAAAACCAAATGAAACATGGAAATTAAAATTAAAATTCACAGCGGACTGTGAAAAGTACATTGGTTTAATAACTGAACGAATGAAAGACTTCAAAATATTAGAAGATATAAACATAACAATAACAAATTTTAATTATATCCTAATAGATTTAGCTAGAAAAGCGATTGGAAAAGCTAAACTTACCACAAAAACATCTCTGCCCTGGTGAAATATGGAAATAGAAACTTCTTTGAAATAAACAAAACACTCCTTTAATACATTGAAAAAACACAATTCCGAAACTAACTTAGCTAGATTTACAGCGTTAAGAGCCAGATCTAGATTTCTTCTAGATCAAAAAATCTTAAAAAGAAAGCTGGGCCAATTATGTCGCATCAATAAATTAATATACACCAATAAGTGATATTTGGCAGAAAATAAGGAAAATAAAAGACTGAACCAAAATCAATCAGATCGACACCATTGCTACAGATAACTTAATTACTTCAGATAAACTAGAAATTGTAGAAATCTTAGCTGATCACTATCAACTATATTCGAGAAATGATTAATACAACTCTACATTCTTAAATCACAAATCAAAATAGAAGATATTTTATTCCCTCTCAATATACCGATTACACTAGACGAGTTAAACGGAAGACTAGTCAATGCTAAAAAAAACTTCTTCAAGACCTGTGCAAATTTTACAGAGAACTCAGCTTATGATGGGGTCTTTAGAGACTGGTTTAACTTTTTTAACTAAGTAGACTAAAGTACTACTTTTGTTTGACAAAAGAAGAGCAGAATACAACTTAAACTTGTATCTAAATGGTGATTCTCTGCAACAAGTCCGCGAAATCAAATTTTTGGGTGTAATATTTGACTCACAACTTACATGGACTGCACATATCAACAATTTGACCAAATCCTGTCAACAAAGAATAAACTTACTAAGAGTTTTATCCAATCATAGATGGGGTTCAGATACTAAAATTCTTCTAAATTTATATCAGACATTAATAAATAGCAAACTCGACTACGGATGCATCTGTTATGAAACATCAAATAAATATCAACTAAAAAAACTGGATGTTATTCAAATTACGACGAATTTTTGGAGCCTTTAGAACTACTCCAATAAGAAGCCTTCAAGTGCTAACAGAAGAAATGCCACTATACGCTTTAAAAATTCTAAGCGCAAATGATCATACTTTCCTCGCAAGTTTAGTATTAGAAGAATCACTAGAACAATACACAAATTACACTACCAAAACAGTACCATTTTACGAACGATGTAAAAGACTACCGTATTATATCAATCAAATCACCTTGGCACCCATAAAAATATACCAGCTACCTCCCTGGATAGTTTTTTTAACAATAGTAGACCTTTACTTACTTAATCATGATAAGCATGCAAATTTACTCAAATATTCCACCTACAAATTGTTCTTCACTGATACCTCCAAAGATTGCAATAGAGTAGCAGCTGCCACTGTATCAGAAAACATAGTTTCTGCCACTAGATAAACTGACGGCTGTAGTAATTATACCGCAGAACTCCAAGCAATATCTAAAGCACTAAATCATTGTAAAACCACAAATGAAAAATAAATACTAATATTCTCAAATTTACTAAGTTCTTTACAGGCCATTAAACATGTTTATCCTACACATATCAATATATTCCTAATTAAAGACGCGTTGCAACAGCTCCAATTTTCCATATCCAAAAACCATATCATTTATGGGGTCCCATCCAATTTCGGAATAACTGGTAATGAGCTAGCAGACAAAACAGAGTTTGAAGCAATAAACAATGTGAACAATCCGACTACAACAATTATACCAATATCAGATCTTCTTCTTCAGTGCCTTATCCGGTCCGGATGTTGGCGATCATCAAGGCTATCATGGTTTTGTTGACTGCTCTGCGAAACAGCTCCGCTGAGGTCATCCCAAACCATTGTCGGAGATTTTTCAACCACGAGATACGACGGCGTCCCGGTCCCCTTCTGCCAAATACTAAATATACAATACACTATCATCGAATACAATATCAGATACTAAAACTTTATTTAAGAATCATGTAAATAAAATCTGGCAAGAAATATAAGATCAAACAAGCACAAATCTTAAAAGCATCAAACCAGGCGTATCTTTAAAAAATCTTTTTATACCACCAAAACGAAAAGGCCAGGTAATTATCAGCAGACTTTATCTTGGGCATACACGACTTACACACGGCTACATAATCTCCATAGAACCACTACCAATGTAACAAAGATGCCAAACACCTTTCACAATCAACCATATAATAATAGAATGTCCAGAGTACACCACAGCCAAGACGATATTCAAGATACCCAACAACCTGAAAGAAGCACTGCTTACAAAATTCAATGAAGTTCTGTCTTTTTTAAATTATTGTAAACTCTATAATAAATTATGATTCAATTTTTGTTGCATGTACATACATGTACATTGTATCATATTGTTGTAAGTCATGACTTTTAAAATGTACCTTATTTTCTCTATTTGTATCATAAACCTACTGCTAATAACCCTAGTGGTTGATGCGGATAAATAAAATAAAAAAAAATAAATAATAAAATATATTGAGCATCTAGTGAAAAAAGAGCAGAATATGTGGAATATGTGGAACCTCGATAACCATGGAACCAGTAGCTGTGGATCTAGGATTAAATCTCATTTGACAATAGGAATTAAATTTAATACTTGAATCAGTCATCTTCTTCTTCTTACGATGCCTATCCGTTCCGGATGTTGGCGATCAACACGGCTATCCTAACTTTGCTTGCTGCTATTCTGAATAGTCCGGTTGTCGATGTATTAAACCACGTTCTCAGGTTTTGAAGCCAAGATATTCTTCTTCTCCCTGGTCCTCTCTTTCCAAATACCTTGCCCTGAAGAATGAGTTGCAACAAGCCGTATCTCTGTTCATTCCTCATAACATGGCCAAGATATTCTAATTTGCGCTCTTTGATGGTGTTAATAATCTCGCATTCCTTGCCTATTCTACGTAGGATCTCAACATTAGTCACACGATCCACCCATGAAAGTCTCAAAATACGTCTGTAACACCACATCTCGAATGCGTCGAGTTTTCTTATAGAAGCTTCGGAAAGTGTCCAGGTCTCTACTCCGTATAATAATGTAGAAAATACATAGCATCTAATGAGAGAGATTTTGGTAGCATGTGGTAAATCGTGACTTCTAAAAAGAGACTTCATCATTATGAATGCCGATCTCGCTTTTCTTATGCGTTGTTTTATTTCACTGGAGTGATCCCATTGGCTGTTAATTTTGGTACCAAGGTATGTGTAGCTGTCCACTCTGTCAATTGGATGTTGGTTAACCAAAAGCTGTGTATTTAATATTTCGCGCGTACTGACTACCATGTACTTTGTTTTACTTCGTATTAAGATCAAGTCCGTGTTTTCTACTTATATCTGATGTACGCGACATTATTCTTGGTAAACCGTCCAGACTATCTGCAAAAACTACTGCATCGTCGGCATATCGAATGTTGTTTAGACGTATTCCGTTGACTAATACGCCTTTTTGTAGTTCGCCTAGCGCTTGCTCGAAGATATATTCAGAGTATATATTAAATAGCACCGGGGACAGAATGCATCCTTGCCTCACTCCTCTATCTATGGAGACTGCCTCTGTCAATTGGTCATCCACTTTCCCATTCTTAAGTCCCTATCATCTAACCCCACTTATTTCAAGGTTTTTATAAGTTTATCATGCTTTACTCTATCAAATGCCTTTTTGTAGTCGATAAAACAAGTATACACATCACAATTAACATCCCTGCATCTTTGCATAAGCACTTGGGCAGTGAATAGAGCCTCTCAAGTGCCTAAGGAATCGCGGAATCCACGTCCATGATACTTGTTCTTCGCATTTTTTATATATTCTGCCGTGTATCACTTTCAAGAACGTTTTAAGTATGTGACTCATTAGGCTAATTGTTCTGTAGTCTTCGCATGTCTTGGCATTTACTTTTTTTTGGTATGGTCACGAAGGTCGACTTTAACCAGCTTTGGTCAGTCATAAGTTTGTTAATTAAAACGGATAAAGGGTTTTTTCCAAAAAAATATATTTGACAGGGATTAGTTTTCTTCACCTAAGGTATCTATAAAATAAGAAAATACTTTTTATGACAATCAATTTGTTCTAAAATCCTGATTATTTTTTAAATAATCCGCACGTCCATGACTCGTCGATTTCCTTTCCCCTCAAACCCGCAAAGGTAAATATTAAAAACATGAGTCACTTACTACAATTTTGGTACTGTGGTATAGACATATTTTTAAGTGTCTGTTTCTTCCAACAAACTACCTCCCGCGGTCAAAAATTTTCGCGTCACCATCTACCTAAACACCACGTTTAGTTCATTCCGGAAACTAGACGAATAATTTAAATAGAAACATTCGCTGTCCGCTGTTTGTATTAATACTTTCTGCCCTATTGGAACTTGAACAGCCAATTGAAATTTCGAGGTTTTAGTACGAATATATAAAATCAGCTAGAACTGCTCGTGTTTTCAATGTAAGTTATCCAGGCAGAAATGTGTAAATTAAATACATTTTGAAATTGTTAAGTAAATTTATGGAAAGCGGTAATATTAATAAGGGACAAGCATTAACGTTCGGTCATAGGTAATAATGGGAACATTATTGTTAAAAGTTGCTAGGTCACACTTCCCTAACCGAAAATAGTATAGGTTCTGGCAGAAGTCATTACTAAATCGTGAAAATTATTTAAAAATTCATTATATTCATAAATACAAATGCTAGAAATTAAACGGTATTTATAGAAATGATATCTTCAACAAAAGAGTCGAGTTTTAAGATCTTCTTTTAAAAAGCATAATCCAAAATTCAAATGTGTTTCTCGGATAATTTTAGGTTTAATTTTGGTACACCAATTATTATTTTTGAATAATTGTGGACATTATTTACCACTAAAGTCTTCTTTTTATTCTTTATTCTTTTTTAATACCAAAATGCTTGTTCAATCTTCGGTATTCTCCTAACAGACATTCCAGCGTTTTTTTGGGCCAAACAATACTTATTCGTCCTATCGGTGATTTGTCTTGAGATATTTTTACTATTCTGTTTTTCGTAATTTTGTCAATATTTTTATTCTATCTCATTCTTATTTTTTGTACTCAATTGTTAATTGGATCTACTTGGCACTGTCCTCCAATATTTTTAATCCTTTTCCTATTAAACAAAGTTTTGCCGCTTATTTTTATTCATCATATTTTCATCTCTGTTGTTTTCATTATTTATTTTGTTCTACTACTTGTGTCAGGCCTTGTTTCTATAGTGTATGTCATACACAATGGGTCGTTTTGTTGTCTTGTACACTCTTGTTCTTATATCTGTATATTTATTTATTTATATACCTAATGTCGTTTACACAGCCTGCAGCTTTATTAGCTTTTGCAGCTTGGAGTCTAATTTCATTTTGGGTGTTTCTGGACCTTAATATCTCTATCCCTTGATAATAAATCCTGATTGTTTGTTCTATTACTTTTCCGCCAATTTCCAATTTACATCCGATTGTATCTTAACAGGTGGTCATGCATTTTATTTTTTTAGTTGCTATTGTCATACTAAGACTTTTCCCTTTAGTTTTAAAATTATATAAGAGCCTCTGAAAATTGATTTTGTTTTTCGCTATCAAAAAAGCATAACTGTCTGCATAACATAGGATTTTTATCTTGCCATTTTTAATTTATGGCCTTTCCCTTGACGCACTTTTATTATTTGTAGCGTTCTATTTTCCTAAACTTTAAAGCTTTTGAGACAGTACTATATCAAACCATGCAGTTTTTCAAGTTTCCCTATAGCTCCCATATCATTAACACTGTGTATGTCTCGACTATTGACAGTCCTTCTATACTTTGGCCATGTTTACTACGGCGACTTTTGCTAGATCACATCTACGTTTTATTAGTAGTGACCCTGTATTTGTGATCAATGATCCCAGATATAAGCTTACAAACTTAAACCAGTCAATCGTAATTTTGTGTGGATGATTGTTATGTAGTCTATTCACTATCATGATCTCTGTCTTTGATGTGTTTAACTGCAGACCAAATATTTGACTTTCTTTTTTAACCAGTCGTATGAAACCTATTAAATATTCTTAACTATTTGCAAGAAGTTCTGTGTTGTCTGTAAAACGTGGGTTATTTATTTTTCGGCCATTTATTGAGATACCCTTCTACAATCCTTCAAGTGCTCTTCTCATTATATGCTGACCATATATATTAAATTATTAAGAAGACAATACATACTTATGTGACACCTTCTTCTGGATGGAATTCGTTTGAAAGTATACTAAGCACTTTAACTGTTCCAGTAGTATGTTCGTATGGTTCGATTATAGGCGAAATTAAGTGTGCTACGTTTACTTCTTTTAGTATCTACTATCACTGTTGCCATTTGCCCTGTCAAACGTTTTGTGATAATATTCTTCTTCTTCTTTCTTCTTGTACGTAGCCTTAAAAGCCTGTTTCTTCTTCAATATTAGCCTACTTAATTGTTTAAATTGTATGTTCAGTGTATGTTAAATTGTATGTTCAGGTACAGTGCTATACCAATCAATGCATGAGTTTGGTATACCAGAGAAACTTATCCGACTAACGAGAATGACAATGTCTAACTTAGAAGCCACTGTTAGAATACAGGGAGAGAATTCTAGATCCTTTGAGATAAAGGATGGACTAAGACAAGGGGATGCTCTGGCTTGCCTCCTATTTAATATTGCCTTAAAAAAGGCAGTCCGAGATACACGAATTAGGGACGGCGGTACTATTTACAATAGATCGATACAAGTCTTAGCATATGCTGATGACATTGACATAATAGGGCGTAGCAAGCGAGATGTTGAGCAATATCTCCTAGAATTGGAAACAGCGGCGAAACAGGTCGGTCTAGTCATCAACGAAGACAAAACCAAGTACATGTTGGTTACAAAGGACCCGATAGCAAATGAGGAACGAGAAACAGTCTTTGGAAGTCATACCTTTGGACGTGTTGACAACTTCACATACCTTGGGTCGCTATTGACTGCTACCAATAAAACAAGCGAAGAAATCAAAAGACCAATAAATCTTACAAATAGGGCATACTATGGACAAAAGCATTTCCACTCAAGAAACATTCAAAGAAGAACTAAAATTATTATATTATACAAAACATTGCTGAGGCCAATCCTCACATATGGAGCAGAAACATGGACTCTAACGCAGAAAGATGAAAGACTTTTGGGAATGTTTGAGCGTAAAATACTTCGCAAAATATTTAAAGCTATAAACGACCAAGGGCAGTGGCGCAGAGGATATAATTTTGAATTGTATCAGCTCTTTGATGAGCCAGATGTCATAACGTTCATTAAAACACAGCGACTTAGATGGACACATAATACGAATGCCAGAAAATACGATTGCTAAAAAGCTAACCACAGGAACACCTGTAGGAAGAAGAAGCAAAGGCCGACCGCGAATTAGGTGGTTAGATGGAGTTGAAACCGACTTACGGATATTAAAAATCAGAAGATGGCAACATCTTGCCAGAAACCGAACAGAATGGCGACGAATCTTAGAGCAGGTCAAGATCCACAGAGGATTGTCGAGCCAAAGATGATGATGAATTGTTTAAATTATCGCACCATCTTTTTGTTGGTCTGCCAATACTTCTTCGTCCATTTGGTGACTTATCTCGTGCTACTCGTACTATCCTATCCTCTGCCATTCTACTAATGTGTTTGTTTCACTCCTGTTTCCGTTTTTTTATCCATCCGTTTATGTCTTCTATATTGCATGCTCTTCTTATGTTTTCGTGTCTCTCCCTATCCAACAGACTTTTCCCTGATATTCGTCGGAGTATTTTCATCTCTGTTGTTCCTAGTAGTCGTCTTGTTTTAGATGTGTCAGGTCTTGTCTCCGCGTGTATGTTAATATAGGTCTAATTGCTGCTTTATAGATTCTTCTTTTTGTCTCTTGTCTTAGGTGTTTGTTCTTCCAGATTGTGTCATTAAGAGATCCCGCCGTTTTACTTGCTTTTAAGCTTTGTTGTTGTACTTCTTGTTCAACATCTCCGTAACTAGTTATATATATTCCCATATATCTAACCTTGCTTCCTGCTTTATTATCTTCACAGCAATTTTGATTTTACATCGTAATGGGTATTTAGATGTCATATATTTGGTTTTTTCTGCTAATTATCATATTGTATTTCTTGGCTGTTGTATTGAAGATATGTGTTAATCTTTACAGCTCGTCTTCTGTCTCGGCAATTAATGTGGCGTCGTCTACATAACATAATATTTGCATTTTTTGTTCCCCATTTTGTACCCATGCCCTTTACGTATTGCTTGTATTATTTCGTCCATTATTATATTAAAGAGAAGGAAGCTTAACGAGTCACCCTGCCTGACTTCGCTTTGTACTGGTATACACTGTGTTAGTTTTCCATTTACCTTTGCCTGTATTCGATTATGGAAGTAGATGTTTTCGATGGTTTGTATAATATTAATTGGTATGTTTCTTTTATATAGTAGGTGTAAGACGTCTTCGACTTGGATGCGATTAAAAGCCTTTGTCAGGTCTATAAAACATAGATATGCTTGTTTATTGTACTCGATGGCCTTTTCTGTCATTTGTCTTAGTACAAATACGGCGTCTACGCAGGATCTTCCAAATCTGAATCCTTATTGTTCATCTGATAAAGTTGTTAGTTTATTGATTTTGTTGGTTAGAACTTTTGTGGTAAGCTTAAGTGCGGTGTTCAGTAGATTTATATCTCTATAATTGTTGTGGTCTTCTTTATCTCCTTTGGTAACATTATGCTGTTTCTCCATGCGTCTTGTATCTTGCAGTGCAATATTAGTTTTTGTATACGTTTTGTCATCTCTAGGGTGATACTTTCTCCTCTGTGTTTTAGAAGCTCCTTGGTTATTCAGTCTGGTCCTGGTGACTTTTTATTTTTAAGTGAATTTATGGCTATTTCTACTTTCTAAAAACTGATTTCTATTTCGTGTCTTAATTCAGGTACGTTACTGTGTTGATTATTACATTCCTTTCCTTTAAACAGTTTCGTCAGGTATCTTTCACATTCGTTTGCTGGTATGTTATTGTATTGTTTTAATTCTGTAATTTCTTTCTGTTGGTTTCTTATCAATCTCCATATTTGTTTTTGTGTACCGTAGAAGTCGCTTTCCATCTTTTTTGTAAACTGTTCCCAGTGTTTATTTTTTGTTCTTCTTACCAACTGACTGTGATAATTATAAAACAAGTGTATAGTGGTATATTGAATTCCCTAGATTTTTCTATTATTTGTTTTATATTCAGAAGATGATTTTAGTTTGCTCTTTGTAGAAAAGTTTTCAGACTCTCATTGATCATGTCGCTCCTTAAATACAAAAGCACCACAAGTCAAAATAAGCAAATTGTACAGGAGAGGCATTTACAAAAATAATTTGGATTACTTTATAATTTTTGTATAAACTATGTGTATTAGGTAGATGTTTTTGGTATCAAAAGATGCGTAATTAAATAGCCTATATTATCAATAAAGTAATCTTAACCATAGCTCGAATGGACTGTCGAAAAAATGCAAATAAGTTAGTTTTGTATATAGACTTTGTCGTCGAGAACATTAAAATTTTAAAAATTAAACCACCATAATTAGGAAAATTTGAGTTTTATTTTCGGTTGTCAACATTATAAAATGTCAATTTATTAAAAAAAAGGCACATATTAACTTACTACATACTAAACTTGCTAAGGGAAAACAAATAATTGTTAATTTTATCATGAGATCATCAATTAAGTCTTTAATATTACCTATAGTAGTAGATAAGAGAAATAAATTTACGTTAAAAACAAAACTTAACCTTTTAAGCAAAAACCTTTAAGAGAAACAGAGGTAACTTTATCTTAAAATAGTATTATTAGCAGTTATAGTCTTATAAATTAAGGCACTAAGGAGAAAGACACCTTCAAAATAATCATTTCCATGATCTACACTAATCACAACCGTATGAAGCACATAAATGTGGTTCTTACAAAAATATTTTTATAAAACGTTTTCTTAAAACTACATTGAGCGTAATGCTCGTAAAGGATAAAAAAAACTTAACGAAAACATTAAAAATCAGTTAACAACAGTAACTTGTGCACTAATTTAGAGATTATCATAAAAAGATTCATAAAATCTTGGCACTACGTTTTTTTGGATTAGCTTTAGAATGCCTTGCTTCTTTGCTTCAGGAACTGTAAGCTTTTCAGTGTAAAGTTGGTTTAGAGTAAAATTATTATCAGGCACTGCCGTTGACTTCGTGCGGCGTGTTCTCAACGTAGATACCGACCTGAACTCTTCTTCTTCGTAGGAACTTTTAAAGAAAAATATGCCATTGCTTACTTTATCCGCCTTCAGAATCTTTATATCGGTCCATTTGAATTTATTGCCATCATCATCTATATTGTAGTTTCCTGTACACAGAGGTTTGAGGTCAAAAAAATTCTCATGTGTCAGTTCTTCAACAGTATAAGGCTTTCCAGTTTTCTTTGCTGTTTTAATCAGAGTGATATACTGGTCTGGAACGTAAATTGGAGATGATTTTAATGCTCTCGTAATGTTACGTTGGATGACAGAATGAACAGAGTCTCCTTCGTTTTGGGTGTGCCCTTTTATTAGGAACTTATGAGTAATACTCTTGATGTTTGGCAATTCTTGAGTTGCGTATTGGTACATTGCCAGCATGAATTTGTTCTTTTGTTGGCCACAGCAATTATCGCTATAGAAAGTGACATCACAAGGTTTCGTGACATTGTCATTCAATTTTCTAAGATACATTAGAACACAGGAGCCAATTTCATTAATACCTCGGGCTTCTTGTCCCTCGTGCCATACAAAACAAGTTGTGTCCTTTGTACCGAGCTCGGTTACTGTGAAATTAAGTAGATTTAATTTAGACGTATAATAGAAGCTCGACACATCACCCCGTGGACAAGGCATCACCGCTTGGAGGTCGTACACAGCCACTACGAAGGTATTACTCACAAGCTCTTTATCTCTATCTTTTTCAGCTCTAGCGAGAGTCTTTTGCTTCAGGTGCTCGTCGTAAGTTTCTTGTATTAACGATTTATCTTCAGCGTTTTGGTAAGCCATGCAATCTTCGCATTGATCCTTCTTGGGCTGCCAGAAAGATAAGTTAAAATCATGTATAAATATGTTGTAGTATACTTGATATGAAACGTGTGGTCTACCTTCAGATTCACATTTGTCTACGTAATGTCGATGTAGTGCCGCGACTGTTAACCCGCCCTCAATATACTCCCGAGTCGATCGCGACCTACAGTAATGACTTTCTATGCGGGGTATTGAATTGATGTGTGCTTTGACATCATCGGTCAGCTCTGAGTCTAGTGTCTTATGGTTGTTATGTTTTCCCCTGTTATCTTTAAGGTGCACACCAGTTTCGGACTGTTTTTTGACAACGGTTCTGATCATAGTGTCTGAGATTGCAAGGGTATTCATGAAGAATACTTTACATACACGAGTTTTTTTATTACTCCGAGTCAGATAAAATGAGTGATTGTAATTTTTGCGACTGCTACCTTCACGAACGTATCTATATTTTGGTTGTACCTTGGACATGTGATCGTGAATAAACTGTCGTTGGATTTCCAGATCACCGCACTCCCAGAACCTTTCAAAGATGTGTTTTCTTTCTTCAAATGTAAACTCTGTAGAACATTTTAATTTACATTTATCGAAACATACAGGACCCATTTTTTTGGCATTATAAACTTTCTTAGACTTGGACATAGAAGCATAAGACATACCTTTGTTTTTCAATAGCTTGCTCTGGTTTCGTTTCCATAAAAGCGGTTCTGCTTTTCTTTTACGACACCTACTGCGCGATTCATCATCAACACTAGGAGACTGCTCACCGATGCTAGATGGGTGCTCGTCAACGCTAGGTGGCTGATCGTCAACTCCGGGTGATGGTGAATTAATATTAAGTAACTTCTGGTTATCCACGGCTGATTGCGGAAAGTCTTGAATGCCAGGTAACTGTGCTTGTGGTTGTTGTTGTTCATCGGAATCTGACTGGGCTTTGCGGTTTTCAGAAAATGGATCTTCATACGTAGGATCTTTGACACTATCATCGGATGAGAAATCTTTTAGGTTATTTGTAGAACTGGAGCTACTTGAAGAACTAGAACTGGAACTGCTCGAAGAGCTAGAAGATTCACCAGAGAAAGAATCACTGTCTGAGTCTGTTTCTTTAATGACTAAAGATGGTTTATTGAATATTCTGTGATTTGGAGGCGTTGCTTGAATATCTTCGTTATTTTCAACGGAGTTCAAAATATCTAAAGATAACTGACTGTCCGGTAGAGAGCTAATTCCATTAGCATCATATTCATGATAAATAATATTGTCAGTCTGAATGTCAATTGAATCCAGTTCACTAGGTCGTATTGTTGAAGAAGATTGCTGTTCATCTCGAGGGTCATTTATTGGTGGTATCATGTCCAAAATACGTTGCGCTCTTCTTGCCATTCTGAAAATAAAAATTAATTATAAGTACCTACCTGTATCAAACAATTTACTTTCTCGTAAATAGGCGTTATAATGTATCTATATGGGTAAGTAAAATTTAATTGGTTTTAAGATTTCTAAATTATTTTGTTTAACCCATAAGATTACTCCAAAAACTACAAAAACTTTCCGATAAAACAACAGTAAAACTAAAAATTGCTTTTTAATATATAAAATAAAATCTATTTAGAGATCACTTTCAAATACAAAGATACCATATTTCGAAATATGTAACTTTAGAATAAAGAAATAAGAAAATAATTCTAATTATTTTTTGCAAAACTAACATAATTTAAAATATGGTAGTATTGCATACAAAAATAAGAGAGAATATCAAATTTATAAACGAAAAAGTAACCTATTTTAAAATATTGTAGTATTGCACATAAAAATGATAAGATACTTACGTGTATATGATCTGCAATACGAATGTATTTTTGGATGTGGCACTTTTGAATATATAATTTCACCTGTCTTTTAGCAGTTTTTTGGAATGTGTTAGTTTTTCATAAAAAATGCGTGCACTCGTGCCGAATGTCTGATGGCAACTGAGGATGTGGTAGTTTTGCACGGAACTCAGTTACATAAACGGTACAAAACAAAACTAACGTATGTGGGTTTACGGGTGCTTTTGATCATAAAACGACGGCTGGTTGAGCGAAATATTAAAGTTTCATCGGTTAAGATGCATTTTATGCAAAAAAATCAGTTTTGATATTTTTTGGAATGTGTGACTTTTGTATTTAAGGAGCGATGTGTAGAGTTATTTTACTGATATGTAAGATAAGAGAGATGGTTCTGTCAATGTCGTATTTCTAAAAGGTGTCGTATTATGTATTTTTGTTACTGTAGATTTTGCCCACTCGTCAGGTCATTGCTTGGAAGGCTATATTTTCTTATAGAGTAAGTAAAACAATTTTATTCCAATTTCTTCTGTAGCTTAAAGTATTTTTGCTGTTATCCTGGACCTAGTATTTTGTTAGACTTGAGTTTACTGATCGCCGTTCTTATTTCATTTTCGAGTATGTTAAGTTTTTCTTCGATTTCTTCAGGAGTTTGGCGAACAAGTTCCTGCCGTTGATCATCTTTATATAGATTCCGGCAATACAATCTCCATGTCTCTGTTATATCTTCTCTGTTGGTTCTCAGGGTTCCTTCAGTGGTCTTTAATGGCTCAAGTTCACGCTTTAAAGTCTCTGGTTATGTATTATATTTTTCTGAATAATTCTCGTGGGCAATTGTTTTGATAGTGGCTCTCAATTTCTTTGCATATACTGTGATAGTATTGTTATTTATCAGCCTTACATCTTCGTTTTATTTCTTTATTAAGGTCTCTTAAACTGGCTTTTTCCCTTTCATTATGTACACCACTTTGACCAAGATTTTTTTGACCACCAGTGTTTTTGTTTCACTGTGCTAATTACCATTTGGGAGAATAGTATTAAGGATGTAGTCAATTTAATTTTTATACCTATATTAATACTTTGTTAAGTATAAAGTCGGCGTAGATTATGTTTAAATCGAGTATTCATAATAGAATAGTTATTTGTGATAGCATACTTGATTAAGCCGTTTCCTCTTTCATTTTTCTGACCTATGCCAAACTTTCCCAGTACATTTTTTAGCTTGTCATTATGTGTAGTGTTGCCGACTTTTGTGTTAAAGTCACCACATATTGAGGTTAGCTTTTTATTTGTAATATTGCTAATTATTGTTTCCAAGTTGTCGTAGAATTCCTCGAATATTATGTGGTTACGTGACCTGTACAGCGCCATTTCATTTTTGCAATTTCAAAGCATTACGCTGGGCAGGTCACGTAGCCCGATATAATGACAACAGGTAGACACGGAGAATTCTAGAATGGAGACCAAGGATGACAACAAGAAGCATGAGAAGACCTCAAAAAAGATGGGTAGATGACATAAGAATAGTAGCAGGCAAACAGTGGATTAGATTGGGGCAAGATAGAGAAAAATGAAACCAATTGGGAGAGACCTACATTCAGGAGTGAATGGAAAATGGTTGACAAAGAAGAGTTTTCCTGTTTAAGGAGAACTATCTCATCGCCCATAGCTTTAAATTCGACAACAGACTTTTGTAATCCTGGTAAGACTAGAATATCAACACATGTATAGTTCTGGTTTTTACTGTCAGAAAAGTAATCATACTTGCCATTATGTGTTCTAAAATGGCATTCTCCTAACCAGTGTGTTTCATCTAGTCCAGAGATTTTAATGTCATATTTTACCAGCTCTCTTTCAATAATTTATAGCTTACCTGTAATTGTCTTTAGCCCTTGTACGTTTCATGTACCAACATTAATTAATTTTCAGAATTTTAATTTCTGCGAACCAATAGCTGAATTTCAACGTGATGCCTGATCACTAACATTCGCGTGGTCGGTAGCCAATTTCGAACTCCTGCACCCGGACACAAGGTAGTGCTGGTCGTTATCCGGACTGCGTAACAACATTCTCTTAGAGATCACGCAAGAATTTCTTGGAAATTATAATGCAATTGATTTCCCTGTCCTATTGAATCGCAATATTACAACCATTCTGCTAATACAGCTCCGCTTGTGAAAATTAAATGATAAGCTGATTATTAATCATTTTCCCTCTGCCCTATATTGGTACCTCCGGTTGCTGCTGCCCTTCGTGATGCATATTTACCGACCTTCCGATCGAAGTGTGGGAAAGCGGGTATATATGGGGGTTAGATGGAATACAGGATTGGGACCTGTTTTCTCCTCGGAGTGAGCTTAGGAGAGAAGCAGTAGATGGCGTAGGGGCACGGTTGCCAAGCACTGAAGTAGACTGTCCTTTACTGGAAACCCTTAAAGAGTACTACCCATTACCCGTTTCTTTGAGTATATTTCAGTGTAATTTTGCTTTATCTTATTTACCAAAATGTTTCACCTTTGTCTTTGATTTTACTGTGGCGAAAATCACATCAGTAGGAGCATCCGCAGACATCAATCTCCCACTCAATATCAACCCAAAGACTCAGACCCTCATCATACGAAAACTTTTCTTCCTTACATCAAAGGTGTCACTGACAAAATGGACAAAATTCTTAAATCAAGAATAGTAGAGACAATATTTTCCCCTCCAACAAAAATTTCTATCTCTTGTCCGATAAATCAAAGTCAATATTCCAAATGAACAAGACCGAGATTATGAAATTCTATGAGCAGCCATAGAAGCTGAAAAAAGACCAAATTGTCTCAATAAAAGAGATAATGGCATACGGTTACCTTATACTTGGAGACCTCTTATAAAGAAAATACCCTCCACTCCACCCGTCAATCAAAATTTTACTGTCAGAAATGTTTGCGCAAATCCCCCCGCCAATCCCCTCGCTGGTCCCCACCACAACCAATACCCAAGCCACGTCACCATCGACGGTATAAATGACCCATCCTCTATTATCAGCATCAGTAATGCATTAATTATTAATCAGTGTAGTAGTGTCTGGGGGCTCGGGAGACTGAGACCTCAGAAGCCCTAAAGAAGACATCGAAGAGGATGTCTAAAGCTCGGCGCAATGATAATCGACGCTGTTCAACGCAGAAGACTGTTGAGTTTAATATTTATTCCTGTAATATTATATGTATATATATACATATATATATATATATATATATATATATATATATACATATATATATATATATATATATACATATATATATATATATATATATACATATATATATATATATAAATATATACATATATATATATATAAATATATATTATATATATATATATATATATATATATATATATATATACATATATATATATATAAATATATACATATATATATATATATATATATATATATATATATATATATATATTATATATATATATATATATATATATATATATATATATATATATATATATATATATATATGTATATATATTGTTATGATATATAATGTTGTGAATGTGTTGTTTGTGAATGATGAGCAATGAGTATTTTTAATAATATAATATATAGGGTTTTTATCGCGGTTCTCAAAGAATTAGTTTGTAAGTATTTTTTTAAATTATCTTTATTATAACTACTATGAAACACACATATATATCTAACCTAGCCAATGTAAATTTAAAATAAACTATCTTTAAATTGAAATTCTTATGAAACTAATTAAATTCTCTAGACAATGTAAAATTTAAACAAACTATCTTCAAAATTGAAATTGTTATGACACTAACTAAATTATATTAACAAAATTTTGTACCTTTCTTTCACTGAATGCCTAAATGAACTGTTTTCCACTATATAGATTCTAATCACCACTAAATGTCTTCGTACTTCGGTTATCCTTGCTTTGTGAAATTACTTTTTTCAATTATCAGCTTCTACCAATTTAAGATATATTTTTCTTCACCAGCATTTATAAACCACCAAGCAAACCAGCAAAACAGCATTTATATTTATTCTTCTTTTCAATATACCAATATCCAATTATTATAAGTTGATTTATACTAATCTCCAATCATAATATAATTTTAATTTCTTCCAATATCCATCCAATATTCTTCTAATATACTTTTATAATCTTCAATAATTATTTGTGTATAATTATAAATGTGCATTAAAATATATGCATAATTTTTAATCTTCATTTAACTCACTATATTAAACAATTGGACTATTTGTAACTGATTGACTGACTCCAACTAACTTTCATATTTCTTACTAAACTTTCTGACTAAACTGACTGACTGACCTACTAAAACTGTCCTCTTGAATTCAAATCACGGGTATTTATATCTTTTTGGATGTTCCAGAACCATCTGGTAAGAGATCATGTTTGATTTAGTTCTACTTCTTCTATATGGATGTTCTCGAAAAAAGTATCTGTTCGATCCACTGACATAATCATTATTCCAGAATGTTCCAACATAAACAAAGGTCAAATTCTGCATTCTGGAGAATTCGTTAATGTTCTATTGATAATTTTGTTGACATTTAGGCTTTTCAGATCAGAATAAACACTTACATCAGTACATATATATATAAATTAAACATTTTAAACTAACATTATTAATATAACCCCACTTAAATTCGTAAAAATGATTAATTTTCTGTCTGTCACTTACTGTATAGTTGGTTGCCTATGCACATGGCTCACTTAAATATATTTACAACATAAAAATACAACTTTTTACAATTATTATATGCTAATTTATTAAAAATGCCCTCACATAAATATATTTTTATAAAATTTTCTAGTATATAACTTATTAAAATAACCAAATACTTTTAATATCTAATATTATGTAGTATATAACTTATAAATTATTTTCTATAAACCCCAATCGTATCAATATATTATATATATATATATATATATATATATATATATATATATATATATATATATATATATATATATATATATATATTGATACGATTAGGGTTTATAGAAAATAATTTATAAGTTATATACTACATAATATTAGATATAAAAAAGTATTTGATTATTTTAAATAAGTTATATACTAGAGAATTTAATAAAAATATATTTATGTGAGGGCATTTTTAATAAATTAGCATATAATAATTGTAAAAATATAATAGAAAAATATAATAAATTGTAAAATAATAGATTTAAGTGAGCCATGTGCCTAGGCAACCAACTATACATACTCCAAGTGTCAAATTAAGAATCATAATACGAATATAAGTGGGGTTATTATAATAATATATTGTTTGAAATGTGTATTTTATTAAATTAGAGTGTTAGTTACTAATTTAATTATATATTCTGATCTGAAAAGCCTAAATGTAAACAAAATTATTAATAGAAAAGAATGGAATTCTCTGGATCACTGGAGATGGCCATGTTTGCGAAATGGTTTGTTCCAGAAAATTCAGACATGTATTAAATAGAACTGAATAGAACATGATATCTTACGAGATGGTTCTAGAAATCCAAAAACATATAAATACCCGTGATTTGGATTCAAGATGGCAGTTTAGGGCAGTTTTTGAAAGTTTTTAGTCAGAAAAGTTTTAGATAGTGCAGTCAGAAGAGTTTTTAGAAGTTTTTAGTCAGAAGTCAAGCAGTTTATTATGAAAGTTAGTTGGAGTCAGTGAATCAAGTACAAATAGTCAAAATGTTTAAGATAGTGAGTTAAATAAAGATTAAAAATTATGCATATAATTTAATGCACATTTATAATTAAACACAAATAATTATTGAAGATAAAAAAAGGTATATTGGAAGAAATTAAATTATATTATGGTTGGAGATTAGTATAAATCAACTTATAATAATTGGATATTGGTATATTGAAAAGAAGAATAAATATAAATGCTGTTTGCTGGTTTGGTTGGTGGTGTATAAATGTTTATGAAGAAAACTATATCTTAAATTGGTAGAAGCTGATAATTGGAAAAAGAAATTTCACAAAAACAAGGATAACCGAAGTACGAAGACTTTCAGTGGTGATTAGAATATATATAGTGGAAAACAGTTCATTTAGGCATTCAGTGAAAGAAAGGTACAAAATTTTGTTAATATAATTTAGTTAATGTCATAACAATTTCAATTTTGAAGATAGTTTGTTTAAATTTAACATTGTCTATAGAATTTAATTAGTTTTATAAGAACATCAATTTAAAGATAGTTTATTTTAAATTTACATTGACTAGGTTAGATATATATGTGTGTTTCATAATAGTTATAATAAAGATAATTTAAAAAAAAGTACTTACAAGCTAATTCTTTGAGAACCGCGATAAAAACCCTATATTACTAAAAATACTCATTGCTCATCATTCAAACAAAAAAACACATCATAACAATATATATATATATACATATATATATATATATATATATATATATATATATATATATATATATATATATATATATATATATATATATACCGAAGATGAAATATTATGCCGCACAATTTAATATATGCACATCGTGTATTTTGCTTAATTTTTTTTATTTAAAGTAAATCATTACAAAAAATATAATCAAAGATGTCAACGAATTTTGTTTACAAGATCTCTCCCCAGTCAGACTTACTGTTTTAATCAAAATCTTTTATTTCAATATTTACTTTTTATTTAAGTATTCTAGTTTCATTTACGAATTCAACGTTTTCTGAGAAATGTAATACCAACTTAATTATTTTTCTATTTGACGTTTGTCTCGAAAAATCTAAAGTCATTCCACAGTAGGAATTAATTTCTTACCAGATATTTTTAGACAAACAAAGTTTCTGGAAATCGAAACGGTCAATTCCAAGAGATTAATAGTATGGAAGATTGTTGTACAATTTTTAATAATAACGTAGATTCACACTAGTTTAAAAGAGTAACATTTGTGAAGGTGATGTTAGAGTGAAACGTTCTGATATTTTCCCTTCTTTAAAAGTAGACTTTTGTATACCTAGTACAAATAATACTCAGTATTATTAAATTTGATATAAAATTTAAGAAACGTGGCATTTTACCCTTTTAATTACTATATATTCTACCCTTTATTTTATTATTTTATTACTATGTCTTTTTGTTGATTAAGTTCAAAAAGTATAAAAAGTTGACACAGTGTACTTGATTGATCACACGTGATTAAAATGGTGGATAGCGAAGGAGTGGTGTAAAGTGCTCTCTGCAAACGATGCAATAAAAAAGTTTTACATGCCGTAAAATGAGGCTACTTTGGGACACTTTTTTAGGTTTTGTGATGATGTAGTATGTATCTTTGTGACACGTAATTTGTCTGTGATATTTATATGGAATTCTAACTGTGGCACAAATTAATAAAAAAATTATATAATGGTAGGAAATATAACAGACATTAAAAAAAAACATTTTATTTTACATAAAATTAAACAAAAAAATATTTAAGAATATGTAACGTCATTTAGATAACAAAAAAAAGCTGAAAAATACGTGTAACTAAATAAAAAGATCTTATAAAACTTTATAAAATCCCTAAGGTTATTCATGTATAGGTATCATTTAATTCTGGAATATCAAATAAAGCTTGCTTTCACCGTCGCTTATTTCGTCGCTTTTCGTTATTTCTATAAAATATTTCATCTTTCTTTTCAGGCCACTTCCATTGTTTTCCAACACGTTCCATTACATTAACCATTGCTCCTTTTTTTGGAGACACTGGTGATTTGGCCAGGAAAATAGTTTTTTTCGAATTGAACGACTACGTACTTTCCCACTGACTTGTCCACTTCTTTGGATATTCAAACATCTGAAGAATATTCGTTTTCAATGCCAGAAAGATGTTCATCCCATAAACTATCATCACTTTCCATATATTCAGGGTCATGTTTATCTTCACTAGCAGTATCTGAATCATATGAATTATTATTTCTCTGGCGTTTTTTTTTGTTGGGTTTCAGAGGTTCCAGGCTGAGACTTATCATTATCTGTATTTACAGCAGTGGTAATATCGTTGTTAAATATAATATATATAATCGTTATACTTTTTCCTGGTGGAACATGCAAACGTTTTTTTCTTCTAATCTGCCTTCCTTTGGTAGTTTCCGTTCTTATATTGGTTAGATGTTTAATAAAACTATTGCCAACATTTTCAGCTATTTGGACATCTGCTGTTACAATACGATTGCATAAACGATCTAAGACTTGCTGGCGATCTAAAGAAAAAATTCCAGTCTTTCTAAATTCGGATTTTAAATTGTTAGCCGCTCTCTCATCTAATTGGTTCATCAGATTTTTTAAAAGACTAGGAAACTCATCTTTTAGTATAAAAGAAAGTCTGCTACCGTGACCACTTTTCTTCCATGTATTCAAGATCTTCTGCCATTTATCCTTTATAGGGCTGAAAAAGGCCGCGTTTAGTGGCTGGAGCCAATGCGTGGTGTTAGGTGGTAGTGCTATAAACCGAATGTCATTAGCTTCACATTCTTGAATGACTTGGTGATTTAAATGTGAACTAAGATTGTCACCTATGGTTGCCTTTTGTCTCTCTTGTCGTTTTAATATTGGAAGTAGTAGTCGTAGAAATCAATCCTCAAAATCTTGGTAATCAAACCATCCTGAAGCTGTCCTATTATATCGTGCATTTAGAGGCCTATTTTCAGTCCAAGTGTTTCACAGTTTTTGAGATTTATAATTAATATAAAGTGGAGCTAATTGACCCTCGGCATTTCCACATATCATTAAAGAAGTACATGCTTAAGACGCGTTTCTGATACGTTCAGGATACTTGGTTCCTCTTTTAGTTATTATTTTGCTTAGTGCTGGGTCATAGACAAGCTTGGTTTCATCGTAATTCCAAATGTTACATGCATGAATGTCTTGTTACTCCAACTCATCAACAACTTATCAAAGAAGTTATTTATCATTTCTTCATCAGTCTGAGCTCTAGCATGTGAAATATTTTGAGCTATCCTCTGAGAAATTTGCGGATGTCGTTTTAAAAATTATTTTACCCATTCCACTCCTGGCATATTGTCTTTAAAGTAGGGATGGCGGTTTTTGACAAAACACCGGTTTTCGGTTATACCGGTTTTTTTTGCTTACGGTTTAACCTGGCGGTTATAACCGGCCAAAAAAAAAAGTTTTTCCAAAAACCGGTTTTCGGTTTTTTTAATTCAATAGTTACAAAGTTACGTTTACAATGCACTTTAGTTTGCGATACTTCATTCGACTCGATATCAATATGATCAAAATTAGAACTATCAATATAAATAAAACACAATTTTTAATAAAACCATTTTATTCTATTAATTATTATATTTATCTATTATTTTATTATTAATTATGGTTATAATTATTATGATTATAATTAAATATAATATAGCGTAGGATTAATAAATACATATTGCAATAATATACAATAAAAGAATGTAATGAAGAATGTATGAAGTAATATTTTAAGTAAAAAATTATAGGTTAGAAGGTTACAAATTGGTTATACTATATGAAATGGATTTAGCATTATGTTGGCCAGTATTTTTTATGAAGCCTATTAAGAAAAACTCGTTCATATATGTTGGTCGGCTAAGCGGCTTCTCTCATCTGACACAATATCATTCAATGATGACACAAGTCTCTCTGATGCCACCGAACTTCCGACCAACGACATGTATTTTTTTAGCTATAAAAGCCAAGCCTGGCATACAGGTTCTGTTCTGATCCCAGAATAAAAACGGATCACTTGGCAGCAAAGGCCGCTGCAGATATAGAGTCAGTTCATTTGAAAAAGAACTTTGAATCTGTGTGTCCTGAGAACTTGAACTGAAACCACTGTTCACCAACTCCAGATCGTGTGAAGACCAAAGAGGGTTTGATTTTAAACTCACTTTGGCTTCTTCATTCTGGAAGGAGCAGGAAGCAGAAAGTTTTCCGATTTCTGTAAGTTACGTCCTAACTTCCGAGCCTAAATTGGATGTGACTGTCTCCGCTATATACGGATTCAGATATAGTTTTTTGAACCTCGGGTCCGTGATTGTAGCATGGTAAAGCAGGGGATTTCGTAAAAGCCTAGTGCCCCTCTCTTGAAGGCTAGTTATAAGCTTTTGGTATAACTTTTGAGCTATACTAAGGTTTGGCTTGAGGTTTCTTAAAAATCTTTCGATAATAGACACAAGGGGGATAACAAGGCTAGCAGTAATGTACTGGGAACCCGAGATCTCCTTTGTGGCCTCATCGAAAGGCGATAAAATGCTTACAATTTCAGTGATTAGTTTTATATCTGAATCAGAAATCATCCTTGGTGCTTTTTTAATTGAGGAATCTGCCAATATTGCAGCTATATATGGGGACATTAGTGTAAATCTTTTAAGCATATGGTAGACAGAATTCCATCTGGTTGTAGTCAGATGCAGAGAGCAGTAAACCAAAATTATTATACTACTGCTCAACAGAGAGCGCTAAAATAATTCAGGTTCTATTGTCAATGAATATAATGAGAGTAGAATATAATATGCAAATATTGTATTCAATTAATGATGCAAATTTAATTTACCATTTAAAAATATAATCCTCTAAAATACCCACCAATTTTCCTCTCCTCCCAAACCCAAAAAATTCCCCACCCCAACCATTTCAACTTATAAAAAATTTCCCAGACTCTTTCAAATGGGATTTAAAAAAAATAATAATCAACATAAATATTTTACTTAAAAATAAATTGAATAATGCAATTCATCTTTTATTTTTACTACCATCAAAAAAAATTATCATGTATTACTTTTAACACGTTTATATATTTATATAATAGGTACATTTTAACTCATTCAATACTTCCTGTATGGGTGTATAGTTTTGAAAACGTAGGGAAATCCTTGGGGATTCGTATTCGTAATCGGTAATTCGATATTTATAGTCAGAACATTATTTTTGGTAATCCGAAACAACCAGAAACAACCATTCACCCACCCACTTTCAATGTCAAGAGTCAAGTGTGAAAAATAGATGATGTACCAGATCACTTCTTATGTAAATATTATGATTACAAATACTTTTTCAACGAAATATTATAATAAAACTTAATTGTTTCTGGCTGATGAGAGTTTGCACTTTCAGTTTGCTTCTGTATTTATAAAATAAAATAAAATTTGAATTATGGTTTTGTTTGGAATAATTACTTGAAAATAATAATTATGATTGGGATCCAAAAAAATACCTAACCTAATCATAATCACCGTAAAAACCTAATAACCGGTTTTTACTTTAAAAATAAAAAACCGGTTATAACCGGGACAAAAAAACAACCGATAAAACCGGTTATTGCGAAGTAAAAAAACCGGTTCTCGGTTAAAACCGGTAGGTTTTTCCCATCCCTACTTTAAAGGGTTTAATATTTTTGCCTTGACGATCTAAAAACGATTTTACAATACACCGAAGGTCAAAAGTGGTTACTGGAAAACCGAAATCTGATACAGCAATTAAATGGACTGCAAACACATTTTTCTCGTCTTCACTAAACACTTTTTACTGTACATGTTTTTTGGTGTGCCTGTTTTTAGTTTTGAGCCATAAAGTATTTCGGTAAATGCTGTATTTTTCTGCAGCATCACGAAGCGAAAGACGTTTATTCCTAATGTCATCAAGAGCTTCTGCTAACTTCTTTTTGGTATAATTGACATATTTGCGAAAACTAAATTAATATTAGTATTTTAATCAATACACCAGGGATTACTTTGTGACATTCCATGTGTCACAAAGTAGACCCTGTGTTTGTACTTTTTTTAAATATTTTCATGAAACAACGTTAAAACAAACTAATAAAAGACAACATTTTTAACAATTCTTCTGGGCAGGACAAAGTTTGCGCGCCAAACCAAAATCACCTGTCTTCACGACGATTAAATCAGCTCTGTGGCATGACGAGCGAAGATGCACTGAGAAATTTGGTTATTGTCCCCTAGATAGCGCACATAGTCTACTATTGAAATAAAAGATTTTAATTATTCCAGTATTTCTGTTGACTCGGCCAAGTTAATAAGTTTAACTTTAGAGGCCACTGTCACAAAGTAGGCATATGTGTCACAAAGTAGTATCACTTTACGGTGGTTTAAAATAAGAAAATTGTCCAAATTTGTCTCATCTAATTTGTGCTGAACGACGTAAATATACTAAAATTATAAATACTAGCATGCTATGTTGTCAAGGCTCAAGTAAAACTATAAACAGTGGTTGTGATGTGAGTGGCAATATTATCATGGCGATTTATTAAATATTTATAATGAAAATCCAGTAGCCAATAACATATACTACTGAAAAAGAAATTTTTAAAATTCATCAATTTCAAGATAAAGTAACCTTTTTGCTACAAGAAACAAGTTATTCTCCTTCGGAACAAAAATATTTAACAACATACAAAGTCTGTCTGTCATGAATCCGATATTTGTTGACGTTGACCTGGATGAAGCAGAAATGTTAAGAATTGCTACTGCTGAGATTACAGTACATGAACCAGCAAAGCAAACTTTAAAACAAAATTTAAAAAAAATCCGTTATTATGGAAACAAAAAAATTGGCAAATCACCACGCAAGAAGTTGGTACAGCCTTAAAGGAAGCAAATTTCATCGTTTAATGAAGAGTATTGAGCAACTGATACAGCTCGACAATGAAAGGAAAGAAACTTATGACAATCTCAATAGGGGCGATTGGCAGACAACCAAACGGAAACGTCATTTTGTTGTAGAACGTATTGCAAAAATTGCAAATATACAAACTGTTTCTAAACTTGTCTCCTCCATGTATCCAGATTCAACCCAATGGCAAAACCTAAAGGCCTTTAACAAACTTTAAAGTAACTTTTTACAAGATGATTTATGTAAGCCTCATATTTTAAAACACCTTGATATCTACGCATCTATAAAGGGAACCATACGGCAGGAACAATTAAAATATGCTTGGAAACGTGATTTGTGGTCTAATGGAGCCATAGCTACACGGTTTTTTACGAAGAAGAGGACGTCAGCACAAACCGAGTAAGCGTGACGTCAAATACAAGAAAGTTGAAACTTAAGTACCATAATTAAAATGATGATAAAGGTAATCTAGACTCCAACTTACTGAAATGTTACTATCAAAAGACCAGAAGTTTAATGAAAAAAATTAACTACTGTTTACAGAATACAAAATACGGCAGAAACAGTTAAAGAATACTTGGAAACGTGATTTGTGGCCTAATGGAGCCACAGCGACCAGGTTTTTTACGAAAAAGAGGACGCCGTTACAAACCGAATAAGTGTGACCCCAAATACAAGGAAGTAGAAACGTAAGTATAATAATGAAAACGATGATCAAGGTAATCTAGACTCCAACCTACTAAAATGTTACTACCAAAATGCAAGAAGTTTCATGAAGAAACTTCACTACTGTTTACAGAAAACTAAATAAAAAATGACTAGTGAATATAATAGAGGCGGTGGGATGCTAATAGCTATCAAATAAAATCTACCAGCCATAAAATTGAACATAAATTGTACTGATTTGGAGCAGGTATTTTTGTTGATTAAGTTGAAAGGATTAAATATTATCCTTGACTGTGTGTATTTACCCCTAAAATCAGAAAATATACTTCTTTTTCTTCTCATTGCGCCGTCTCCTTTCGAAGGTTGGCGATCCAAATGGCAATTGTAGTTTTGGAAACTGCTGCGCGAAAGATCTCTGCGGATGAGCAGTCGAACCATCTCCCCAGGTCTTTCAGCCACGAGTTCTGGCGTCTTCCTATTGATCTTTTGCCCTGTACTTTTCCTTCCAGTATAACTTGAAGTAATTCATATCTTTCGCCTTTCAGCACATGACCCAAGTATTGCATTTTCCTCTCTTTGATTATTCTTAGTAATTCTTTTTGTTTACACATGCGACGAAGTACCTCAACATTAGTAACTCTTTGTACCCATGGAATCCTCAACATTCGTCTGAATATATACATCTCAAAGGCATCTATTCTTTTTTTCTATTTCAGAGTCCATTGTCCAACTTTCACAGCCATACAGTAAGATAGAAAAAACGTAACATCTGATCATTCAGATTCTAAGCTGTAAAAATATACTTATTTCTGAAAAATTCTGGGATACTGTTGACTACGTTATTTCCAATACCTAATTTAATTTTATTGTTTTAGCAGGTGATTTTAATCTACCGAATGCCTCGTGGTCTAATGACGAATTTGGTATGCAAAATATAGTGCAATTATCTACCCAAATAGAATGTACAACCGACTGCTTGGATTTCTTTAACTTGTTTTAATTGAATAAAATTAATAATGTATCAGGTAAACTTATTAATTTTATTTTTTCTAACAATTCGGACTTGGTAAGTTCTGCTTTCTAATCCTTTTATAAAATGTGACAAATACCATAAAGCTCGTCAATTTAAGATACATTGTCCAAAACAACTGCATCTATTTATTCACGATTATAAATATTTTGACTATAAACAGGCACCTTACAGAGACATTTCTTTTTGCCTTTTATGGACTGTTTCCCGTGGGGCTTCCCATCTTGTAGTACAAGATCCCACTGCAATATCACTACGTTCATAACGTAGTTATACAAACTGACATTTTTTTATGCATTTAAATTTGGAAGAATACGTTGATAATAGGTTGCCAGTCAAAAATTCGGCCGCAAATATTCAATATAATTCAATTAATAGTAATTAATTTTTGAACAAAAATATTATTTTGTGTATTTATTTTCTAAAAAAAAAGAATACACAATTTACAAAAATAAATTAAATAAGCTAATCATTGAGGCAAAAAAAAATTACAAAATATAAAAATAGTTCTAAAGGTCTGTGGAATACTATTAAAAAATTGGATAATAATAGTACAAAAAGTGAAATTAATTCCATTTTAAATCAAAATATTGAGGTAATCACTGATAGTCAGAATATTAGCAATATTTTTAATGATTATTTTTGTAATGTAGGGTGCACGCTTGCTCAAAGTATTAAAATATCATCTTCTCCTTATCCTCCAAAAAATGCATGTCATAGTACGTTTTTTCTAAAACCCGTAACGAAATCAGAAGTTCAGAGTATTATTCATTCCCTAAAACCAAAAAAATCTCCTGGCATAGACAACATTTCCGCCGATCTGTTAAAGATCATTTGTAATTATGTTGTTGATCCGATAACTGATTTAATAAATAAAATATTTGAACATGGTATATGTCCTGACCTTTTAAAAAAAGCTGTAATTATACCTATATTTAAAAAAGGTGATACAAAATTGGTGCAAAATTATCGTCCTATATCACTTATTACCAGCCTAGCAAAAATTTTTGAAAAGGCCTTAGCAGAACGAGTAAATCAATATCTTACAAAGTTTAACCTGCTGTCTCCAAACCAATTTGGCTTTAAGAAGGGATATTCCACTTCAGATGCTATAACGTCCGCTACTGATTATTTATATAAGATGCTGGAAAATGGCTCTCCTACTTTAGCGATATTTTTGGATCTAGCTAAGGCATTTGACACTGTTAGTCATCAGCAGTTGTTAAGTGCTTTGGATGATCTGCGAATAAGGGGCATACCGTACTTACTATTTGAAAGTTATTTAAAAAATAGATCGCAAGTTGTCAACATTAATAACAAAGTAAGTGCTGAAAAAATCATTGAGTATGGTGTGCCGCAAGGTACTGTTTTAGGTCCTTTACTGTTTTCAATATATATAAATGATCTAGCATCAATGAAAATAAATGGAAAGATTATTTGTTTTGCTGACGATACTGTCATACTTTACACTAGTGATTCTTGGGAAAAACTTAAAACTTTTGCAGAAACAGAAACTATAAAGGTTCTAGAATGGCTAAATAGGAAATTACTGACAGTTAATACTGATAAAACTTATTTCATACCATTTTCAATATACAAAAACAATTTACCCGACTTTTTGGAATTAAATCTAAGCTATAATAACGCGTTCATTAAAATAAATAGGAAAAAATACATAAAATATTTAGGAGTTTATATTGATTGTCACTTGAAGTGGGATGTACATATTGATATGGTATGTAAAACTCTAAGAATGTTATTATACAAATTTAGATATCTCAGCAATATTCTTAATTTGTCTTACTTAAAGATAATATACTATTCTTTGATAGAGTCACGTCTTAGATATGCCATTTTAGCATGGGGTGGAACATATGCTTCTCATTTAAATAAACTTGAAATATTACAAAGGAGGTTTTTAAAAATAATGCTAAAAAAATCTCGCTTATATTCTTCAGAACTTCTTTATCAGAAAGCAGATATTTTTAGTATTAGACAGTTATATTTGTTAAACATTATTTTGCTTACATACAAAAACAAACATGTTTTAAAATCAATAGATCATACTTACAGCACTAGAAGAAAAGTTCATGACTATGTCCAAATTACTAGTACTTATAAATCAATTGGAAAACACAATTTCTCTTACTTCATTCCTAGAATATTTAATTATTTACCCGAGATGTATAAAACTTACATAAGAAAAATCAACTCATTTAACATGATTAAATCCATTTTTACAAAATTTCTCAAGAACAGTGGATCTGAAATTTTGAATGCGATCTTTTTTTAATTAAAATCATCATATAACTAATACTATACAGTATACTTTGTAACAATTTTTTTTGTATTATCAACCTAATGGTACTGTAGAACAAATATTGAATAGTGTAAATGAGTGTAATCCCTGAGCACAACTGACACGTCCCTGATTATCCTCTGGTTCATCAGGGAATTTCTTCTCTGTTTATTTGCTAACAACTATTTGTTTGTACAAAATATTTAACTTAGAATTAATTTGTAATTGTATTATGTTGAACTATCATATTGTAACATTGTTGTATATTGGGAAGTAAATAAACATTATTATTATTATTATTATTATTATTATTTTCTAAATACAATACGCTGCTCATGACGTCTATGCAAGTTTTTTATATCAAATTGAAGCTATTTTTTATAATATTAATTAGGATTGCCTGCAGGTTTTACGACACTAGTTTGACAAGTGATAATATGTATATTATTATATATCTATTGACACATGCTTTAGAAACTCACATAACACTGACACATCCAACAAGTGGCGTTGCGCGCTAGCTATCTTTTACTTTATCTTTGATACTTCGCATTCATAGCAGCTGTCAACCCTAATTTGCGACCATTTATTTTTAGGCAACATAATATCCTCATATTAAGAAATATATCTGTAATGTGATATAAAAAACAGTCTTGTGAGCAGAGTATTTTATATAAAAAATAAATGAACGAAAATTTTTTTTTTAACTAATGACTATTATTTAAATTATAAATATTTGCGGCCTTTTTTTGACTGGCAACTTATTATCAATGCATTCTCCTATTCTTAATGTATGTAAAAATGTCAGTTTGATTAACTACGTTATGGACGTAGTAATCTTGCAGTGGGATCATAGACTATTAGATGTGAACAATGTATGTAGACATAATTGTTGATGGATTTTATGATATTTTACTCTCAATTACAGACTGTTTTGTACCTAGTCGTAGATTTAGAAATAAAAAATTTCCTTTTTACTTTTAAAAAAAGTCACAATTGAGAAATAAAAGCCAATAAAGTCCTCTGGCTCTATAAATGACTATGCTAAATTCTCTTGTTTAAGAAAAAAATGCAAAATTATTTCAGTTACCAACAAAAACCAACACATTCAGGATATTAAAAATTCAATTGTCAGTCACACTTCAAAGTTCTGGAATTATGTCTGTGAAAAAAATAATGACAATAACATTCCAAATACTATGTCATATATAATTATGTTAATAATGTTACTTAAAAAATGTTGGTTTTAAGAATTCATCTCAAATAGTTCAAATGTGATTTTTTTGAGGACTATCTAATTATATTTCTAAAGATAACTTAGTCTGTATGTATTTTTATAATTTAATGGATGTGTATAACTATTTGGAAAGCGTAAATGTTAAATTATATAATACTAGATTCATTATATCACAAAATTTTACTAAAGATCTTTAAAAATTTAAAATTTAAAAATTCCTTTGTAGAAGGTATAATATTAAAAACCCTATCGGGCTACATCACAGAACGTTTTTAGAATTAATATTCCATCATCAGTACAATCCTAAAAGTATAACCACTTTAATTAAATCAAACATGAAATTAAAAAGTTTGACCAAGGTTAATAAAAAAAGCGTGATTAATACTTACATGTTATAGTATATTTGAAGAATAAGCTGGAGTAAATTCTCAGAATACTCATCTTCGAACCTCGAAATACATAGGCGTGCACATCTTCTAACTAAAACGTAATCTTAAAAGAAAAGTTTGCGTTAAATTTATTTGGATATTTAGAACAAAGAAATTAATCCAATCCAATACTGGTTTAAAATAAAAAGATACACATAAAAAGAATAAAAATTCTATTATTTGTGAAACATACAGTTAATATAAAATAATAAAATACAATAAATTATACTGAAACGTAAAATACATACACAAAAACTGTAAGTTTTTTTTATATTCCTATTAATAAATAATAATATCATTAATACTAATAATATTGGAAATAAGAATGAAAATTATATTAACAATAAAAAATAAACAATGAAGTTGACGGTAATTAGTTCAAACGTAAAATAAACTTCTGAGCTACAGTTTAAAGTTAAGCTTCCTTATATTATGTTTCAGACGAAGTGTTATCCGATCCGGGATAAATTATTTTAGGTTTTATACTGCTATCTATTATATGATCAAGCTCCCACATATTTTTCTCAATATTTACAACGTGATTAATACATTTTAGCCAATGTTCAGTCGTTACTTCGGATATTGATTTATGAAAAAGAATCGTAATATCTGACAATTTAAAAGTTTTATTATTTCGAGCAACATTACCTTTAACTTCAGCCCATACTAATTCAAACGGATTTAGCTCGCAATGATACGGTGGTAGGCGAAGTATTTCAATTCCTCGTTTTTTTGGCTATCTCCTCAATGACATATTTTTTATAATTTTGTTTATTAATTTTAGCAAGCTCTAATAATTCTGCTTTTGTCATTGTATCGTCAAAGATTAAATTCTTAGAAGTTAACCACATTGCAATTTTATCTTTCCTCCATTGAGTAGTTGGTAAACGTTCAACTAATCTAGAGTTGTAACTTGCATTGTCCATCACAATAACTTAATTTTTAGGTATGAATTCAATCATCTGTTCGAAATATTCTTCAAACACGTCTCCGTTTATCTCTTCGTGATAATCACAGGTCTTTTTTTATTCAAACAAAAGTAAACCCTCCTTAAGAAATCCATTCATACTACCTATATGGGTAAGAATTAATCGTCGACCTTTACCTGTTGGTTCCTTGAAACCAGTTGAATATCCTTCCAGAAATGCTTGTCGACATGTTTTTATAGTTTTGTCTTTCCAAACTCTCCCTACAAATGCAAAACTTTCCAAAGTTTGTCTCTACCTATTGTGGGTAAATCGGGATCGAACACTCTTTTCGTTAAGTGATAAATAATTCAACTTTTTTTAACTGGGTTATAATCACACGTTAATTCCATATTCTATAAACTCAGTATTCACTCTTGCAAAAAAAACTGTATTAGGTCTCGACTGAATGCTTATAATCGACTGAAGAAAAATTTTCTGATAATAATGAATGATTATTTAAAGACCATTAACCAATTTATTAATCATTGGTTTTCCAAACAAAATCGAAATTTATACTATTTAAGATAGCGTTCATATTTATCAGAAACCATCTTTCGACTTTTTCTATCTAAACTATCAAAAAAACAATTAACTAAATACCTATGTATTTTAAGAGTTTCTTTATTTCTTGTTATTTAATGGGTCATTATCATAACGACAAAAATACCCATAAATAACGTTACTAAAATAAACAGATTTATATAAATATAATATGCTTTGAAAATGGTTTAAATATCTAACAAACCGAAACGAATAATGTAATACCCTTAAAGTACGCCTATGACCAGCTGAATCATCCCTAGCCTACACAGTTCTAAAAATAGTAGGTATTTAAATTTTACGATAGTCCATGTGATATGGAACAATTTCTATCTAAATAGTCAAACCCAACGTAAAATAAGCTAAAATATTGACGTTGTACGAAAAGCACACGTACTAAAATATGATTAACAATTTAGTTTTTTTTCTGAGAATTTACTCCAGCTTATTCTTCAAATATACTATAAAAGTCACTAAATACATGGTTAAAAACCCTTAAAATGTTGTTCAATTAACTTTAAATTACATTATTTAACTTTAGAAACTATGACGTTTAAGTTACAACAGGAATAAATAATATGGCAACACAAGACTCCACTGGAGATCGCTAGTCCTCAGACAAAGTGTCTACGAGGACTTATTGATGGCAACTAACTAGAATGACATGTTAGGACGGAAGTTTAGGACTGATTTGTTCCGACTTTGGGTCGAATTATTACAGGGTGGCTTAGGCCTACCTCAATCCCTAAAATCTACTACATCAGAGGTATAGCTTCACCCAATATCAGAATAGTTGTAGCCGCAGAGGACAAGGTTAACAAGAGTAACAAGTTAAAAACCACTAGCAATACCTGCATATTCAATTATGATGTATAAACCGCCACACTGAAGACACATCACAGCTTTCTTTGTGACAAAAACCAGCTGAACACCTTACAAAGCAAACGGAAGAAAGAACTTTGAAGACACCACGCTTCACAACCTCTCCTTAACCTTAAGAAAGAACTTCCTGCTGTATCAAACTTACCGTTCTCTATGTGAAAACCTCCAAACCGGCTGCCGAGTGGTGTAACCCACTGCAAGTATAATGTGAAAAAGTGGGGATACGCTGAAGATGATCCGTGGTTCATTACAAATCTGAATGCTGTCAAATACTCGAAGCTGACAATTTCACAAATACTAAAGAGAACATAAAAAGTAAATAAGTACATGAAATGGATTTTAATAATAAATATTGAAAATTTTCAAGTTACTTTAGTAATTTGTATTACTAGAAAGTTACGTCATTGATTGTATAAAATTATTAATAGTAAGTTATTAATTAATAAATTATAAGTAAATAATTATAATACACGTAATAAACTATCAATTTCGTCCAAGCACCTATACTAATGGAAACCCTATTCTAAATCATTCATTGAAAGTGTAATTGCGAAATTGTGTAAATTCTTAATTAGGCTTCCTTCACAATTACTTTTTATTTTACTTTGACTGCTTGGACTGAAGATGGCGTAGCCGTTTTTAACTTCTCGTATTTAGTTTGAGAACTGGATAATGAATTTTAAGTGCGCTTTAGTCTACAAAAACCGTGTTGAGCTGTTCTTTTTGCAGATGTTAGTGGATTTAACAGGGTATCATGCACACAGAGTTACTGACTTTTAAATTGCATGGTTACATAAAGTATATTCTCTTTTGTATATTTTTAACATCACTTCGAGTTTGGTCGTTAAAATCTATGTATGAAATTAAAAAGAGTAGACATTTTTGAATATTTTTGATTCGATTGATATCTAAGATAATGAGTTGAATTTTGGATGTGACTTAGAACTTTTGAAAATCTTTTATGGTGTTTACTTTTAAGAAATTAACGATGAATAAAAACATATCGCTACTTACATTCTAATATCACTTATGAGAATTTTTACACAAAATGAGTTAGATATTAACTCTGAGTCTATTGCTCAGGCTCTACCGAATGATTCTAATCCCAAGTACCAGAACACATTATTTAGCATATTATGTATAAATTTGTAATAGCACGGATCAGATTCTTTCGCAAATATGTTCTAATACCACGTATTCGATCAATTCTAATACCACGTCAAAGGGTCCTGCTAAATTTAAGTTATAATAGCTCGTATCAGCCACGTTACTTATGAACTCTGAACAACAGCACGTGTATATTCTAACATAAAACATATTAGTTGCCGCCTTTGATTTTATTGTAGTGTTTAATAGTGCAATTTTGTTCAAGAAATGATTTCTAGAACAAAGAAAATGGTGCAATTAGTTTCAAAGATATAAAATAAGTATAATTCTTTCTACTGATAATTAATTTATTATACGGTATATGTGAAAAAATGCACTTCCTATTTTGTGAGTTTTTCGATATATGGGATTATTTATCGGCTATTATTTTAATAAATGTCCAGCAACTGTTGATAATAAATTGGCTATAGTTCGAATCAATATTTCCATATCGTTACCACAATTTACAATGTGTATTATCTGAAATCGATTTTAATCAAATTGTACAGAACAGCATCAATCCAAATACTGTGCTTAAGTACGATGAGTCTGATATAAAGCTTGATTAGCCTACATCCTCCATACAGTTACCAGCATCTATCCTCATGTATACTACATGAAATTAACTTAAATCAAATTGTGGAGAACAGTAAAACTTTAGAAACTGTACCTAAATCCGATAAGTCTGAAATAAAGCTCAGTCACCTAACAACTTATAGTAAAACCAGTGTATCTGAAAACAAGAACGACACAGAAAGCTAAGCCAGATAAATGGGAAGTTAATGTAGCCAAAAATGTCTGGATTAGCGGAAATTTGCAGGGTACCGAAGTAACAAGCAAAGTAAAGTCACACGTGTATTGCTTGTCAAATTTAACGTGATACTTGGCCGATTTGAAATTAGGCTCCACCCACGATGCGCATTCGACCACAACACAATTCATCCTTATTATTGCTTGGCCCTTCGAAGTACAAGGTACTTGTATAGTCTGCGACAAAGTTTTTTTTATTTTACTTATGTTTAAAGTTACTGTGTGTTGAAGAACTATCGTATTACAATAGAGTTAATTTTTTAAATAATTATTGTTAAGTATTTTAAATTATAAACATGGATTTTCATTCAAAATTAGAAGGCAAAGTCTTGTCTGGACAAACGAGGGAGGTAATAGCAATTGTAATTATTTTTATGCACAGAGAAGCGATGCAAAATCCGCATGTTAAAGATTTTAAAAAAGTTCAAGAGCGTGCTTCCTTAGCAACGGGAGTAAGTATAGCCACTATAAAACGGATCTCTCGTGAAATGAAAAATATACAAGAAGGTGCTTCTGCATCATTTTCGATGCCTAACAAAAGAATGAGATCTGCCCCAAAATCCAACTTAGGCGATTTTGACAAAGGTTTACTTCGGCGTATAATAATAAATTATTATCTCACGGAAAAACAAGTTCCTATAACAAAAAAAATTAATGAAGGCAAAATTCTTCTAATAATTTTATTTTATCTGACTTATTCATATTGACAACTCAGTCACTATTTGAGATATATTCTATATGATATATTTCTACAAAATCTCCGTACCAAAATAAAATATTCGGGAAAGTTAATAAAGTTATACAGTTTAGTACCTAAATACCGGATCTTGACAGCCATCCCAACGGAGCTGGTATTATTCTATTGTAAAGAAATAAACAACAGATTAAAATATTTATGACTTACTAAAATGCTAAAATGCCGAAGATCCGAAGAATAAAAGTATAATGACTATAATTTAAAATATAACGACAACTCTAGTATAAAAATTAAGTAATAAATGTTTTGTCGGTATGTTCCAGGTATAAGATTAACTACTGTTCTTTTATTCTTATACAGTTTACTGTAACGCAAATGTAAAGCTTTCATCTCTACCAATATTCCTCTTATAAAATTATAGAAGGAAACATTTATAGAAGTGTTCGAAAAAACTGCCGCTTCAACATGACTGAATGGTCAATATTAATGAGTCAAATAAAATATAATTATTAGAAGAATTGTTTTACCAAGTAACATTAATATTAATATTAATAATATTAATTATATTAATATTAAATTAATTAATTATATTAATATTAAATTAATTAATAAAATATTAATTAATTTAAAATGCCACAAGAAAATAGCTTCAGAACAATATTAAGTAACAAAAAGAAAATATTTTGTATTTTGAGAAAAATTTCCGAAGGAAAAATTGAAACGTCAAAATAACATACAATATAGACATTATCATAGAAGTTCCATTAATAAATAAGGTCACTCTCTCCTCTCTGTAAACTTGTAGTATGGAGTGTACCAAAGAGGCGAAGAGACCGAGCGCATTATGTATCTCTTTTCCTCCGAATGCGTTCTCACTTAATTTTCTACGCAAGTGGACAAATTTGTCAAGTATCACCTTAAATTTGACAAGCTGTACCTGATCGTAGTGAACGTATCATGGGATTCAGTTGTGGCTCTAAAAAGTGTAAGGAATAACGAAATCAATACTGTAAAAAATTTACCAGAAAAGAACAGATGAGCAATTTTTAATTGTTTTGGGAAGGAATAACAATGGAAAGAAAGAAACATTTTTGTTGCTTCATTAGTTGATCAAGTTTCTATAAAAAAGACATTTAGGACCCTAGATGTAAAGGGGATAAGTGATATTTTTGTAAATATTGAGAAAACAGCATAGCTTTACTGGAAATCTTTCCTTCTATTTGGAGATAAACAGATTTAAGCGATAAGTCTAATAGGTACTGCTTTTTAGCGGTAAGTTACTTAGCCTCCAAGTCAACTGTTGCGTAGCGCAACCTAAAATTATGATCCAAATGACGAACACCCTTTTTTAAAAAATACTACTTTTAGTTTTAAGTCGAGTTGTACCCGAGAATGCACGATAGATGTTGCATATACTCTTTGCACATAATTGCGAGATTATCACGTATTCTCTTCTCAATTTTATTAGAAAAAAAAACATCAGTCATTGTGTCACTGTCACATTTGATTAATAAAAATTAATTCGCTCATTTTTCAACACACAATGTTCAATTAACGCAAAATAAAGTTTCTCAAGTAGTAAGATGTTTTTTAAAGTGTAATACGGGAAGTGTGATCGCCAAATGTAAGGTAACACATTTTAATTAATTAATAGATATAATTAGAACCAGATCGAAGGTACTGCCCCAACAGGCAGTGAGCAACACGTCAGGAGGAGAAGATAAAATCCCCCGGTGTTCTACATGTTCCTAACGAGCCGGATACAGCAACTGTTCCCGTTTATGTAAAGCTGGAAGCTGAATTTTCATTAATTATAGCACGAGGGCGATCATCTCTCGTTTCTGCAAAGGCGTTTTCACGCAGTACTCAAGATTTTCTCACACTATTCGTAAAAAACATCACTCGCTTCCTCATTTCTTCGCAAAGAAAAGACATAGTTTTTATTCTCTCATATACACACATTGGAGTTTTGGCGGTTCCAGGATCCAAGGTTGTTCTATTAGCGCCGGGAGGCCGGTATATCGACATCGACACTTGCAAGGGATAAAGAGTTTATGTGAGGTCGCGGTTGGACTTAATGTGCGGTTTGATCATTTATTGTAACTTTTACGAATTGTTTTTTGCATCGTCGCATGTCATTTTATTTTTAGATTTTAGATTCGCAGTGATTATAAGTAGATTTTTATGGTAATATTATTTAGTTCATGATACTAAGTATCTCTTGTTGTATTTAAAATTTGTATTATTTTTTCTCACGTTCAAAATGACTGATGTTGCAAAAATTATAAAATTGAGAGGGCATACTAAAGCTTGTATTACTAGAATTCAAACATTTGTCTCAAAAAACCAAAATGTAGTTTTAGATTGCGGTCAATATATTGCACGCAAAAATGTATTAAATGAAACTTATCGCGAGTATCTCAACCTACAAAAGGAACTTGAATTAGAAGATTTTGATAAATATTGTTCAGATAGAGACATAGTTGAAGAACAGTATTATAATTTAGATTCATATTTGTACGAGAAAATCACGCAATTATCTGCAAAACCAGTTCAAACTCAACCTATTGTAACAAATGTAATACCATCTGTTAGCACAATTCAAAATGTAAAGTTGCCACAATTAAAAATACCTTTTTTCTCGGGCGAAATCTCAGAATGGCCCAGCTTTTTTGATGTTTTCACCAAATTAATAACAAATGATAAACAGTTATCTAATGCTCAAAAACTTATTTATCTCAAATCAGTGTTAAGGAATGAACCGTTAAAGTTAATTGACAATCTAGAAATAATTGATTCCAATTTTGAAATTGCAATACAAAATTTATGCAATAGATTTGAAAATAAATATTTAATAGTTAACAGTCATTTGAACAGTTTATTAAATGCTCCACTCATTACAAAACCCAATGCACATGCTCTAAGGGATTTCTTAACTCAAATTAAAAGCCATCTCGCTGCCTTAGAAAACCTCAACATCTCGAATCAACTCACTGATTTAATTCTCATCAATCTCTTTACTCAAAAATTAGACTATAATACTAAAAAATCATTTGAAACCGAGCGTAATTTAAACAAACTCCCAAGTTTAATGGAGTTCCTTGAATTTATTGAAAGAAAATGCAAAATTCTCGAAAATCTTGTTCCTGAATACTCTCATTCTCCGAAACAAAAACAACCTTCTCGTTTTACTTCTCTTAACACAGTTAGCAATAATTTGCAGTATAGTAGTAATAATCAGTATTTTAAATGTTTCTTATGTCAAAATAACTCCCATAAAATATACACTTGCCGGGAATTCTTAAATATGTCTGAAGATGAGCGTTTTCAAACGTAAAATAAATCATCTGGTAGATTCCAAGTAGATCTCCCTTTCAAATCTCCCAACGAATATAAAAAATTGGGCGAATCGTTTTTCCTCGCAAAGAAGCGATTCCTAAACCTCGAACAGAAACTGATCAAGTCAGATCAATTATACGCACAGTATAAACAATTTATTCATGAATATATTGCACTTGGACATTGCAGATATGTGCCTCTCTCCACTCGAAATATTCACTCTGATTTAAAATACTTTATTCCTCACCATTGCGTTTTAAAGGATAGCGTAACAAATAAGTTGCGTGTTGTCTTTGTGATAATCACATCTGTGATAAATGTGAAATATTTGAGATAAAAATAAATTATGGTTTGGCAACAGACAAAATCTTTCACTTGAGTATGGCGGAAGCCGTAAGAACAGCAAAAGATGAGGGTCATGACCTATAGGACAAAGTTGCGATCATCTTAGATTTGTAAAAAATTATGCCGACTCCGAATGTGTCAACTTCTAAAGCATATTATTTAAGGCAACTATGGACGTATAACTTAGGGGTCCATAACCAATAGATTGGAACGACGCATTTCTTTATGTGACACAAAGGCCAAGCGTCATGTGGATGTCAGAAAATATCATCTTCTTTCCTAAAATATATCAGAAGCCTTCCCCCATCTGTGAAACACATAACTGCATTTAGCGACAACTGTGGAGGCAAAAATAAGTGTCATCTGACAGTCAAATTTGGGCTTTACATTGTCATAAACACTAATATTCAAACAGTGGATCATCGCTTTTTTATAAGTGGCCATTGTTATAATGAGTGTGATCAAGACTGTGGTTTGCTAGAGTCAAAAAGGAAAAAAATCTTTATGTGCCTGATATGGAGCTGATAACTTCTACAAGTTGAAAGTTCTTTACAGAGCAGACGGAAAATGTCGATTTTTTGAACTTTCAAACACTTACACCATACTTCAAGAAGAGCGTAAATGGAATACAGAGCGTGCAATGGTTACATTTTCAACAGAAGAAACCTTTAAACCTGTTTTAAAATAAAACAGCTGCAGGTATCATAGAAGAGTTTAGATAGCTATCTATGAAACCCATTCGAGCTGGCAAAAACTCTGCCCTTCTTCCAGATCTCTTGCCAGTACCGATTGATAAAAGACGTCTCATTAAGCAAGCTAAATATTTAAATTTTAAATAGTTACTCAACTAAGTATCACCAATTTGCCATGAGTTTTTGATAAATCTGCGACATGATGGTCAACAACGACACTGATGTCGATGAATTAAGTTAATTATGTATTAAAGTTATGGTGAAAAATAAATTTGTATTTGTAAATGTGGCATTTCTTAGAAAAAAAGGGTACAAGTGCTACTTAGCAACATAAAAATAGCTCCAAAATATGTAAAGTCAATAAAATTATGATTTTTAAGGGGGGTGTGCAGCTCTAAATCCCCCCAAACTTTTGAGTACGTTCAAATCAAATGAATTTTGTGGCATCATTAGTTTAATACATTACAACATTAATTAATTATAAATTAAAAAACAGTTTTTATTGAGTTACGGTCCTTTTCATTAACCTTTAAAAAATTACGTACAACTTAATAAATGGCTTAAATGAATTAATTAGTACTAAAAATGTCCATAACCTCTATAAATATGATATTACAATAAATGTTTAAAATGACCACCATTTTCTTCAATACACATTCGGTATTGTTTTAATAAGGAAAACCGAATGCTCTGAAAAATCATACTTTTCTGACGAAATTGATTTGCAGCTTCAATTATTCTAACCCTCAATTGTTGATCGTCCTCTATTGTTACAGAATACACTTTCTCTTTCATAAACCCCCAAAAGCAAAAGTCCATGGGGTTAAGATCTGGGCTTCTGGGTGGCCAAGAAATATTTGCGTCACAACCCCTTCCAATCGACCGACCAGGATACTGCCTGCAAAGGTATTCCCGGACTTCATTACTGTAATGCGGTGAAGCGCCATCTTGTAGAAACCACATATTTTGCCTTATTGCAATAATCACTTCTTCCAAATACTCTTGTAAATCGTTTGCCAAGAACTGCAAATAATTATGAATTACCACCATTTAAATTGTTGGGAAGGAATACTGGACCTATTAGATTGTGATCCACAATTCCTGCCCAAACATTAAATTTGAAAGTCCTTTAGTGATGAGTCGTTTTTTTGGCGTGAGGATTTTCCTTGATCTAAATGTGCTCGTTATGATGGTTTGTTATTCCATTTTTACTGAAGGTAGCCTCGTTGGTAAACAAAATATTTCTAATAAAATTAATATTTCGAGTGTTTTCCATTAACAACCAATCGCAAAATCCAATCCTTTTAAAATAATCTTCAACCAATAACTCTTTAACCGTTGTTAAGTGATAATCAACTAAATGTACACTTAATTTTTTGTAAATATGTATTTTAATATTTTCAAAGTAGGTATATAAAATACAGAAGCATAAAAACATATTTTTCATGTAAAAGAGACATAGAAAAACTAAATAAAATAAAACTTTGTACATACGTAATAGACTTTGAACATAAAAAAACAACATAAAATACTTTCCTAAGTTTCTTAGCCAAATTTTTTTTATTTTTTGCGTAAGAGCAAAGAGCTATGAAAGACCTAAAAATTATTTATCTCAGGTACAGAAAAAAGACCCCTCGTATTAATGTAGTGAGGAGGTGCAATTAAACAAACAATTTCCTTTAGGTCACACCAAATAATATAATCTGCCTCTGGTCCTCTTTAATAATATCCTATTTTTTCCATATGTTCCATATTCCATAAATTCAAATCAAGCTTTGATTTGAATTTATATTCTGTTATTTCTTCTACTATTTTTGGAAAATGTTCTCCTCGTAAACTACAATGACGTAATCACCTAGTTCCTAGTCGCCCACCATTAAATCCATAGAAGTGTTAGCTTTCGGCTTTCTAGTACTTTCACATGTTTTTCTGTCAGAACCAACATTTTTGTTTAAAATTTTATTTTTTTTATATGCTCCATATATCTCACCTCTTTGTGTTTCTTTATTCTCAGTGTTTAGGTACAATTTGATAGCTTTCGAAATTTTAATTGTTTATGTTCTCTTGCCATCAGATTCTGCATTTTTCTTCATGATCTTAGGTGCTCTTTTTTTCTTTTCCTTTAAGCTTTTGTTTTTTCTTTGGTTTCTTTGCATTTTTTTATCTTTTACTCTTCTCTAGTACTCCATGAAATCATCAGCAATCGTTACTACAGGTGTTAATTTTTTTGTAGCCCTTTTTTAGACGTTTGAGCTATTTTTCTGAAGGAATAAAATGCATTTTTAAATAGCGTTGGAAATTTTGGAGGAGTGACAAAATAGGATTCAGCAGAATTTATGGGAGATTGATTTTTAAAATAGGTTCAGAAATCATAAACTATTTTGCGCAATGTAGCTTTGATAGGTCGGAATATAGCAACGTCAAGTGGCTGCATAATATGTCTGGAATTTGGAACCTGTCCTACTAAACCAATTCCATTTTCACGACGAAACTTGCTCAATGCCAGACATATTTAACTAATATGTTCATCCAAAAATAACACTACAGATCGCTTTATGTTTTTTTTTTTTTCGTTCAGCCATTTATTAAAATAGTTTGCGACATGCTCATAAAACGTTTGTGTATTTATCCATCCACTTTCATTGTATCCGATACCCAACCCATTGGCATCGTTGGAACTAAATGTTTTGGTAGCCTTGTAGAGGGAAACAAAACCATTGGTGGTGGGATATCTCCACTAGCGGATATTGTTACTAATACGGTCACACATTCTTTTTCGTCGTTAGCAGTTCTATTATATGCAGTTTAAGACCCTCTTTTAACTAAAACTTTTTTGTCCTGTAAAGCGATGAAAAAAGCTGTCTCGTCGCAGTTGAATATTCGGCTTGGTTCTTTAAACACGTCTGTGATGCCATTTTTACTAAAATAGGAACCAATCTCTTATCCTTTCCTCTATAACTGTTAGTATCATCTATTTCCAATTCAATTCTTAAATAAGTTGGCTCACTTTAGATTTTTAATAAGCACTGCTGTAGTCTTCTTAAGCTGATCGCGTGTCACAGGAAAACCCGCGACAGCCAACAACAATATCTATTTTACGATTAGTTTTTCTTTATCACTAGTTAAAACTGGTTGTCTTATTAAGTCCGATTAAGTAGCTCTTGTGATTATTTTTTTTGCATTGGCTAAGGCTTTTTAGTTTTGAACATAATTCTAGAAAAAAAAGCTTCGTTTTTGGGCTATTAAGATAATATCTTGTTCATATATATTCAGTGTTAAACTTGTATTAAACAATTCAATGTTAAGTTTAATTGAAGATTATTTTTAATCTGAAGATAATCCTCAATTAAACAATAGACCCTAAAGGTATTAATCACAATTTCAGCTTACAATTATTTTATTTTGACGTTTCCAATCCTACTTCGGAAAGTATTTCGGAAAAGTGCAAATTAAAACACAAAAATATATTTTTTATTATTTTACATATTTATTACATATTTTATTTTTAGCTGAAGTTGTGATTAATTCTTATTAAAGATAATAAATAATATTACAATGTAATAGGACAATAGCTCCAGTACAATACTGGGTTTTAATTTTAGTCAGTTTAATAAATTCTGATAAGTATTTTAAAAAAAATCTGAAGAAATAAAGTTATGCTACTTAATGTGCCATCTTCACGAATAATTCCAAATCTATACTAAAATCATATAAGATATCCTTTTATCCAAATATCCAATTCCCTTTATTTATATAGGATGCTTCTGTAATATCTGCTTATTGAGATTCAATCATTACTTTAATGCCATCAAACACCGTTAGATGGCAATAGGTTAGGGAAATAGTATTGCCACACAATAAATGTCAGAATGTTAAAAATTATATCTAAAAACAATGTTTCGGATTTATTTTTATTTTAATTGTTGCTAATAGCCAATTCCTCATAAACATTCAAAATCTACAATATAGTTATATTGTTATATATGACGATTTACAAATTGTTATGATTACAAAATGTTTTATATGTAATAAATATTAAATCAACAAGAATGATTCATATTTTTTATTAAACAATACATAACGGTTATTTTTTAAATTTCAATATGGCATAAAACTTAGCGGCAAATGAAAGTGGTATAAACGCCATCTAACGCTTAGGGAGTATACTGTGCTTGTGCATGTTCGGTTATGTGTGAGAATCAATAAAATAAAAGAGGGCTTCTGGTGCTATTTAGATTAAATGGCAGTGTTAGAAATCTGTTTGATGCCTGTATTTACTAAAAGCTGTAAATGATTTTTAAATGATGAACATTATTAATTCAAAAATATCGATCAAGTTAAAACCTTTTACATACATAAAGAGAACCCTAAGGCGTTGGAACATAACATTTTTTTTTCAAAACAATATCGTACTGTCCTCTATTCAGTAGTAGCTGATGCTTTAAAATCATTTTATCGTGTGGAATATTTCATTCCTATTCACTGAACTCCAAACTGTTTTGTTAGTTAGTAATTAATTTGTTGCTTAAATAAATGATGACTTCAAGTAGCTGAAAGATACTATACCAGCAAGCTTACGGGATCATAGTCAAAATTAATTGTAATTTAATAAGAAAATCATACTGCATCAATTAAAAAAACAGTTTGAGTAGATGGCAGCACGTACATCATATTCTAATATTTTACTTTTCCGGAAATTTAATTCTCTGAACAGCGACATTGTTAGCAACGATGGCAAGTAGGAACTTACGATCGGTACAGTTCGTTCTCAATCGGCATTATTGTTCAATATAAGCTGATATTAGTTATTTTTTTTCTTGGTAATCGGGCTAAGTGCCCATCCAACCAGCAGCAAATGTGTAATAACGTTCACTTAAATTAATCTATTCTAACTAAAATGCACTACAATTCTAGAAATTAAAAGAAGATCACGATGGGAGAGGACCGAGGATTAATTTTCGCACTTAGGGGTCATTCAATGTGACTCACAGACAGAAAATGTAGCCCACGGAAAGTATAGATAAAAAGGTAAAATATTTGACGATTCAACAGAGGTAACGAGCTTAACAGCTACACTAAAGTTTTAAGTTACACATTTTAATAAATTAAGAATAATTTTATATACCTTGTACATATTTAATGATATTAAATAAAGTAGATTGAAAGGAGGGTATCATTTTTGCAATAATAAATTATAAATAAGTTCCTGTCTTTGTATTTCAAATTTACTACAAGCATAAAAAATGTGATCTAAGTCGCAAACCACATTGCAAGTTTCACAAAGTTCGGTGTTGACTACACTGATTTTATATAAGTGTTGAGGGAAGCTTGGATGTCCGAATTTCAGCTTACAAATGATCACAATATCATTTCTTGTAAAATCATAATCTTGGTGCCACAAATCTGTCGGAATACTTGGATGTAATATTGTGTATCGTGTAAGGTTATTCGAGCAATAGTTTTTCCAATGCAATTTCCATTTTACCTCAAAATTACTCTTAGGTATCATTAAATATTCTTGAGCACCTTGAGCAATTGTTGTTAATATGCTCTCCAGTTGTAACGCTTTCTTTGGCTAAGGAGCCTGCAACTTCATTGCCACGAAGTCCTATATGAGCTTTTACCCAAGTGAATTTTAATTCGTATTGACTTTTTTTTAAATTATGAATTCTTACTTTTAATTCTCTAATAAAAGGATTTGTACCCACTTTAATTGGGTTAGCGATGCGTTTAAGAACAGATAAGCAGTGACTCAAAAAATGTATTTTTTTTAACTTTTTTTTTTCGACATATGCATGATTTGATATGCAGGCGCTTAATATATTTTTACTTATCAAAAAATTTTAATTGTATACAGGAATATTAATTTCTAGTGGTTCCAATATGTCAAGGAATTCAGATTTGTCGACTGAAATATTTCTTTTTAAATCACTATTATACCTACTTGTATTTCTAAAAGCCATACATAATGGAGGAGAAGGTTTTTTTGACCAGAACGTGTTAGTTGTGGTTATTTAATAAGACTATTTTATCTAACGTTTACGTAACGAGTACGGTTTTTAAAAAAAGACATTAATAAAACATTAATATTAAATTTTTCTGCTAACCATTCCCTCTGTAAAAATAATGCTGGTTCTATAAAAAAAAAATATATATATAGTGCTTCAATTCGAAGTGGTTCCACAGGCGTTGAACATATTGCTCCCAAACAGAGTCTCAGGGAAATATTTTGAATTATTTCCAGTCGTTTTAGAATGTAAGGACTGGCTGATCCATATTACGTACATCCGTAATCCAATATGGACCTAATAAAGGCTTTGTAAAAAGTTAACCACGATTGTGGATCTGATCTTCACCAGATTCTCCTTATGAATTTTAAAAAAATTATGCCTTTTAAACATTTTGATTTTATACTTTGTATAAATTGTTTTCAGCTAAGCTTCTTGCCAAGAAGAATTCCAAGATAAGTTACCTTATTTGATATTGGATTTAAGGTACCATTTACATTTATGTTATCAATATTGGGTAGATTATGTCTTGTAAAGATGGTAACACTAGATTTTTGAGGGGTTATACAAAAAACTTACGATTCAAATTTCAAAGTAGATAGTTGTATATGTGACGTGAGCTTAGTTATGCCTACTTTTAATTTTTTATTAGTGTTATAAACGACAAAATCATCAGCATACTGTATAATATTATAATTATTTTTTTTCCTCGTGTATTTCTTTTGAAAAAACATTAAACACATCGTCTGCGACCTATTACGGAATTGTTATTTGACCTTACATAAACTTTTCTTTGTGTTAAAAGAGTGCACAAGACATTACACAATCTCGCAGGGACATTTGCCTAAGGCAATTTTTCTCTTAACATAATGATATTAACTGCATCGTTGGCACCTTTTATATCGAGAAATGTAGCACCTAAGTAATAGTTATTTAAAAAACATAACTGAATGTCTGTTGTTAAATAAGAAACTCCGTCAATAGTACTTAAACCCTTTTTTAAAACCAAATTGTTTCAGCGGAAAAAAGGCAGTGCTAGTCAAATGAAATTCTAACCAGTGTTTAATAATCCGTTCAAAAGTTTTCATAACACATTACAACAAGGAAATAGGCCGATAAGATTCTGCAAGGTTGGGATTTTTGTATAGTTTGGGCATTGGTGCAACTAAAACATTTTTCTACTCCTCAATGACAGTGTTATATCACCAAATATCGTTAAAAATTTCTAAAAGAAATAATTTAGCGACAGTTGTTAAATTTCATAACATATCGTATGTAACTTGATCCATACCTGAAGCTGCGTTACTGGTACTTTTTATTGCAAATTGTAGTTCTGGAAATTTCAAAGGATAATTAAATATATCATTTTGAACATCTGTATTATCTATTAAATCTTTTACTTCCTGATCTGCTGAACATTGCGTGATATTTTGCAAAAAAATTTCTATCCAGTCATAGTTACTACATTTAGGCTTATGTGCGGGAATTCTTTACATTTTTTTGCCTGTTGTCATATTTTCTTAGACGGAGTATTTTTGTTAAGTTTAGCGCAGTAGTTAAGTAGCAAGTATCTTCTTCTTCTTCCTATGCCGTCCCCATTAACGGAGGTTGACGACGACATTTCTAAAAGTTTCTCTTTCTTTTGCAACGTGGAATAATTCGTCTACAGTCATGTTTGTCCAGTCTCGAAAACGATACAAAAGAAGTATCAATATTCTTAACAAACCCCTTCCTCGATAATAAATTATTTGGAATATAAGCAATTAAATTTTCATTTTTTAATTAATCATGAGCCACTAGTTTATTGTGCGTCTTAAATTGTTTTTATTGAACCCTAATTCTGTTTTTGCCTAGTTTATCAATTCCTACATTATTTTGAATATTTAATTTTTTATGTAAAACATGACCGACTGCCATGGGATGTAATTTACCTATATTTTCATTATTGGTATTTTTAATAAATACGTAGACAAAATCTGAGTACCGGTGTTTCGTCTTTGTAGATTGAAAACCTTACGTTTTTGCTAGATATCTAAAGGTGTGTCCTTATCTTTATCTCTTTTGTTTTTACCATCTTGATTGTTGGTTGTCGTGATGTTAAACGTAACCATATCTACACTTGCTCCTCCATCATCCACTGTTCCACCCTTGTCCACGGGTGGTTCATCGTCCATTTTTTACAGCTTATCGCCAAACTAATTAATTTATTTATTGCACTTAATAAATTATTTTATATTTTATAAACATAGACAATTTTACCAAATTGTCAAATTTAGTTCGAATTACCTAAAATACTTATTATTATATTATTAAATTATGATATTATAATATTAATTATTATTTTTTGACTTATAGATTTTATAACATATTTAAAGTTGTTAAATATGTTACAAACTGAATAAGAAAAATTAATTTTTTTTAAGTCAGAATTACAAAACAAACTTTAGGTGAGTATTTGGTAACAAAATATTAATCCAAATATGTAATTAATATACAAATTTTTGAAAAACTATAGCTTTTTGAACTATGTTGGTGTCTATGGTAATATGCTCTCCCAGAATTTAGATTCTTGATGAATTTATATCTTCTTTAAATTCGTCTCTGTTCTCATTTAATAGATGTTTGTAATAATGTGTCCAATCCTCGGGATTTATGGTATTTAGAATCACTTTCTCGTTAGTCGGCTTCTTAACAGAGTTTATAAACTTCCACGCCTCAGTGCATTGTCGTCCTCCAATATAAGATTCTATCTCACTGCACCTTCTATCCCATATCTCATTTTTGGAGGTCATAATTATCTTTATAGTTTTCTTCTTCATTTCATTGTATCGGTCTTTGTCTACGTCATCTTTTGTATTCAACCACTAATGGTATAATCTTTTCTTTTCTGTTACCGCATTTTCGACGTCTTCATTCCACAAAAGCTTGTTACTAATTTTATTTTGTTTGATTCCTAAGACCTCCTGTGCTGTTTGATGAATACTTGATATGATGTTCTCATATATGTATTTGGTATTTGTTAGTGTTTCGTCAAGTTTGGAGTCCATTCGAGTCTTATATAGTGTGCGGGTGCTCTTATGAATTAAACTGGACAGATTGTATTGAGGAAGATCAATTCTTTCTAAAAGTTGTTCGTCTTGGCTTGATGAGACACTGTCCTTTAATCTATATGGGAAAACAATTTTTGCCCTGACCATGTGGTGATCTGATCCGCATACTGCTCCTCTAATATCTCTAATGAGTATTTGTGAATTTTGTTTAACTATCACGTAATCTATTATAGACTTAAGATTCCTTGTTGGTTAAAACCATGTATATTTGTGTAAGTTTTTGTGACAGTAATATCCGTTAGTTATTTTGAGTCTATTACTTTCACAGAGATTGATAAGTCTTTCTCCGTTATCATTTACGACGTCTTCTCCATAAGGTCCAATTACATTGTTGTGGCGCTTGTTTCCTGTTCTTCCATTAAAATTAATTTTCTCTACTATTACAACTGATTAAAAAAAATATTTGATTTACTAATATTACAACTGATAGTTGTAATACCATAACCGCGATAACCTTAGCATTTAATAACGCACTACCAAATTTTCTATATGATGCAGCATCACCAAACGAGATACCCACTACGGTATGCAGCTGGATTGGAGTGCTTTTTCTCCTAAGGTACTTACTTCTAGTGGATGACTTGATCTTACTTACGACTTAAATGCGGATGATCTAGTAATTATGATATGAGGAAAATACGGAAATGTATTAATCAGCACACTCCAACGAACATTAAATATCCTTACTAGGGATTGCGACAGGGAAAAACTCTGTGTTAATACTCTGTTAAACTGAATAAGCTTCAATGACAAGCTTACTTAATCATAACAAGAGCAATTTCAAATATCCCAACCGCCTCCATGGATATTATACTTGACTCAATATTACATAAATATATAAATGGAGAAGGAGGCGAAGAGGTAGGAGCATCCAGAAGGTAAATAAAACGCCAGGAAGAAGGGCGAAAGGGTACCGGCATTAAATCTGAAGAGATATTGAAGGATCATCGACATTCCAGAAATGGAAGCAGATAAAGGCAACCTAAATACAATGCAAACACAAAGTCGTTTAACCTCGTGTTTTCAAAGACTAATGGGACTTAAATTTAACAAATCTTATAATGGCGGACCGAAGCTGGTATGCAGACAACTCCAAAAGCGATGAAGGAGTCAGAGCAGGAGAATACGGAGCAGGCTAAGCCTTAGTCAAAGCATAGATAATTATTCCACTATCTTCCAAACCGAAATTGATGTTATGGAGATGTGCCTGCAGTTTACATAAGAAAGAGAAACTGCAGGGAAAAATATATAATTATTAAATAATACTTTAAGTTAGTTTGGTGGTATCTACATACTCTGCTTCAGATTGAAAAGGTACTAAACTGGGGACTGAGAAACTGGGATATCCAAAACTTGAACAACATACAGGGTGTTGTATTTAAAATAAGAAAGTTGGTATTGACTACCTTTGCATGACTCACCATGTATAAAAAGTTTTTAATACAAAATAAGAGCAACTCTTAAAATACCAATCGACGGGTCCAAGCGTTCTTTTGAACACCGCCACATTTATTCATTATCGAATTTATTTCATTTGACTGTTTTACCCTGTATACAGACGGATGCTAAGAATTACATGGATACAACAAGTTACCAACGGTGAGGTACTTCGGCGCATGAGCAAACATAATAATTATAAGAATGATCAAAATGAGAAAAATACGAAAATACAACACTTGGGTCATGTGTTGAGGGGTGAAAGATATAAATTACTCCGAATGATATTGGAAGGTAAAGTACAAGGCAAAAAAATGAGTAGAGGACGCTACAACTCGTGTCTAAAAGATCTAAGGAGATAATTTGACCGTTTATATCTTTATAATTTGTATAAAATTTTTTTCTAGACGCACATGCGCGGCATCCGCATATGTGAATGATTTTATTGAAATATGCGAAAGCCGCACATATGAGCCTTCACGAAATGATTGAAAACCATTTTTTTAGGGAAAAGTTTAATGTCCTATTGGATATGGTATTCTTGAAAACATACTCCTAGGCAAAGTCCTGGTTTTCCTTCACATTCTAAACAATGGTACATACTTTTTTTTCGTATCTTTTTGGTAGAATACATTCGGCATCTTTTTCTTAAAGTTTTACCGCATTCATTGGTGACATCAATTTTTGAAGGTGTGTGTTCAATATTTTGTATGCCCTTTCCTGGAGATGGAACTTCTGGTAACAACTTTTCTAAGATCTCATGTCTAAACTTGCTCAGTGTTTTCTTTTCGCCATAAAATTTATTATATAGGATATGAGAATTAATAAGTAATAACTGAATGATATGCAAACTTATTTTTTTATACCAAAGTAATGTTTTCCTCTCTGCCGGATAGTACGCCATAAGGTGATCTCTTCTATCTATTCCACCCATATGCTTATTATAAAGAACAATAGGCAAAGGCTTTGCTTTTTCTAGTCCTCGCCTAGTTTTCACTGTTACCATGTCGTTTTTAAATTCAGTTGAAATATATGTTACCTCTCTCTTATTACACCATTTTCCAATCATGACGCTATTTAAATATTTGGCTTTAGTTTCACCTGTTTTTAACTTTAACTTTAAAACATCCTCTGAAAAACCTTTTCTGTTTTTTCGTAGTGTAGCTGTGGAAAAAATACCTTTATCGATTAAAGTTTTAGCTAGATGATAGCTATTGCAATAGTTATCCATGTAAAGAGAGTGACCAGAATGCAAGTAGTTGCGCATAAGATGCAGTAGTACTTTCTGTGCATGATCTTTACCACCTAGTACATCATTATATCCTGTATAAACTGCTAAATCTAAAACGGCCCCATCACTTTCGGTTAACATATAAACTTTGATTCCATATTATGTCGCTTTTGAGGAAGGTACTGTTTGAATAGAAGTCTGCCCTTAAATAAAACCATCGATTCATATAATGATAAATTCTGGCCTGGATAGTAGATGCTTTTCATTTTTTGTGTGAAATAATCTAATAGTGGTCTTATTTTATAAAGTCGATCTGTTCTTATCTGTGGATCATTTATATTTTTATGAAAATTAAGCATCTCATAATAAGTAGATATCGGTCTCGACTCATATAATTTTCAAAACAAAGAGAAAACAACCGATGCTGTTTCCAGTAGTCCTGTAGATTATTAAGTTTTATTGTTCCTGTATGTAGGGTAAGTCCCAAAAAAAATAGTAGTTCTGAAACAGTTATTTCTTTCCAAGCTAAAATTCTCGACTTTTCTTTACCACTACTAGTACAGAGGACCTCCACGGCATACATATTGGTTTCTCGTACTATCATTTCTAAAAGTTCGTCATCAACCAACATTCTAAACCAATCGTAAGGATGCTCACCCGGTGATTCAACCAATAATTTGTTTTCTTTAACAAAGGGAATTTGAGTCATATTGTCAATTTCAAATTCCCACTAGTCTTGATTATTTATTTTAGAAACAACTGTATTATTTTCACCCACCTGCAAATATTCGTCTTCGCTTATAGACGTGTCACTTTCATTTTCGCTCTGTATTTGATCTAGAAATAAAATAATAGATACAAATTAAAATCTTATATATTTATAATTTTGCTAACTTACGTTCATAATCGCTATCATTGTCATCTAACAAACTTTCTTGATCTGACTCATATAAAAACTCCATCATTTCTTCCACTGTTAACTTATTAGGATTTCTCACTTGTACAATCTTACGTTTTTTTGTACTAGAAGGTCCAGGTTTACTTAAATCTGCCATTTCAATATAATGTTTACGCACCAGAGTATATAAAACGTTTTTCTATCGACAAAAATAAGGTTATAAAGTACAAAAACCGTTAAATTCTCAATTCTTACATACCTAAAACAGGACGCTATCTAGAGTGTAAAATAAAAATCATAAGTAAAAACGAAAGTTGCCTAATAATAGGCTGAATATAGCAACAAATTTCAGAAATTAACTGAGTTAATAAATTAAATTAATGAGGTTGGCAATTCTGGTATATGACAGTTGAGCGCCGGATATAGGCATGATTGCCGGTAACTGATGTACTATGACATCTGATACTATTACATCACTACTATTACAACTGATTAAAAAAAAATGTTTAATTTACTAATATTACAACTGATAGTTGTAAACTACCATAACCGCAATAAGCTTAGCATTTAATAATGCACTACCAAATTCTCTATATGATGCAGCATCACCAAACGAGATATCCACTACGGTATGCAGCTGGATTGGAGTGCTTTTTCTCCTAAGGTACTTACTTCTAGTGGATGACTTGATCTTACTTTTTGGCACAGAGTCGGTAGAAGTGCAGGCATATGCGGATGACCTAGTAATTATGATATGAGGAAAATACGGAAATGTATTAACCAGCACACTCCAACGAACATTAAATATCCTTACTAGGTATTGCGACAGAGAAAAACTCTCTGTTAATACTCTGTTAAACTGAATAAGCTTCAACGACAAGCTTACTTAATCATAACAAGAGCAATTTCAAATAGCCCAACTGCCTCCATGGATATTATGCTTGACTCAATAATACATATATGAATGGACAAGGAGGCGAAGATGTAGGAGAATCCAGAAGGTAAATAAAACGCCAGGAAGAAGGGCGAAAGAGTACGGGGATCAAATCTGAAGATATATTGAAAAATAATCGAGATTACAGAAATGTGACTAGATTAATGCAACCTAAATAAAATGCAAAGCCAAAGTCATTTACCCTCGTCTTTTCAAAGACTAATGGGACTTAAATTTAACGAATCTTATAATGGCGGACCGAAGCTGGTATGCAGACAACTCTAAAAGCGATGAAGGAGTCAGAGCCATAGAATACGGAGAAAACCAAGGCTAAGCCTTAGTTACAGCATAGATAATTATTCCACTATCTTCCAAACCGAAATTGATGCTATGGAGATTTGCCTACAGTACCTAAGAAAGAGAAACTGCAGGGAAAAATATATAATTATTAAATATACTTTAAGTTAGTTTGGAGCTATCTACATACTCTGATTTGGATTGAAAAGGTACTAAACTAAAGACTGGGAAATTGGGAAATCCAAAACTTGAACAATATACGGGGTGTTGTATTTGAAATAAGAAAGTTGGTATTAACTACCTTTGCATGACTCACCATGTAAAAAAAGTTTTTAATACAAAATAAGAGCTACTCTTAAAATACCAATCGACGGGTCCAAGCGTTCTTTTGGACACGGCCACATTTATTCATTATCGAATTTATTTCATTTGACTGTTTCACCCTGTATATAGACGGATGCTAAGAATTACATGGATACAACAAGTTACCAACGATGAGGTACTTCGGCCACTTTTACCAACGAAAAATACGAAAATACAATACTTGGCTCATGTGTTGAGGGGTGAAAGATATAAATTACTCCGAATGATATTGGAAGGTGAAGTACAGGGCAAAAAAATAAATGAGTAGAGGACGCTACAACTCGTGTCTAAAAGATCTAAGGAGATAATTTGACCGTTTATCCACAGAAATCTTGTATGAAGCAGTTTCCAAAGCTACAATTGCCATTTAGACCGCCAACCTTCGAAAGAACTTGATGCAATAAAAAGTCTGTTAAGAATATTAGCTATAAAACGCGAGAAAGAAACAAAAATTGTTGGTTGTATACAGTATATTAAAATTTTATCATTATAATAGATTATTGTGATTCCCATTTATGACGTCATTATTAAGGTTACTTACGTGTTTTGTTATCTTTAATTGTTAAGACTTTAAGCTTCATGAATTGAGTATTTATATTATTGTACTTGGAACTTAAATTTTTATTTTGTCTATATTGTATGTATTATTGTGTATTAGAGTTATCGGATTTTACTTATAATAGATATGTTCTAAAAAGATTTTGTTTCACATGATCCGTGTCGTATTACGTCTCTAAACATAATGTAATTTTTCTACAATCATTTATTAGAAAATACTTTTTGGTTACTAATGCAAAATCCGAAAAAGGCGCGTCAATAATACCAATCGTTGGCAATTATTATGTAAACATCTCAGTTAACAGATTTAGTTTGATTCAGATTCAGAACTGCTAAAACAGCAGAGTAGCTATAAGTTTGCTGTCGGAAAATATACGAGAAAGTATGACATGTATGATATGTTCATAAGATAATGTACTGCTTAGAAAAATATTTTGACAACCCAGTTTTTTCTGAAAACGCCAAAAAACTGGAATTATTATACATCTGGGCGATTATCGCACGTATTACAAATTACTAATATTTCGGCAAACATTTTTTGACCACCACGGCCTTAACTAGCTTACTTATTCGAATCGTAGAGCCTTAGTGCTAATTCAGAAAAGCGAGAGGTGTGTTGTTCTGGAATTACAGTGCACAAGCCATAAACGCTTTTTATTTTACTGCTAGTAATCAAATTTTAAATTAGTTTGATTACTTTGCAGCAAACTACTATTAACATATTCCATGATTCCTTTTTTGTTTTATTAACCATCAAAGATTTATTCAGAAGAAAGCATCAAAAAAGAGACGTATAAGCGAGATTAATATAATAAAAAATTTACCTGAGTCTAATAGAATTACAAAAGAATTAAACTTTTATAAAGTATGGAGTTATTTTATTGATAAAGACGTAATTTACATAATCGGGGAAATCACTAATAAATATATTAAAAGTATAGCACGTAATTTCTCAAGGAAGAGGGATGCAAAGTTTACAAACCCATCTAAAATTTGCGCTCTTATAGGCCTTTTATATTTGACAGGGACATATCAAGACCATCACCTAAATACAGGAGATATATGGAAAACTAATGGTGAAGGTATCGAAATATTTAGATTAGTTATGTCCATATCACGATTTCAGTTTCTTCTAAGATGCATTAAATTTGATAATAAGGTGGAAGAACGTAAGAGACTGGATAGGATGATCGCCATTCGAGTATTTTGTTTTAAATTCGTAGAAAAGTGTAAATCGGTATATAACCGATACTATAACTTACTATACTTTTTAACTACTTAAAAAAAAATAAAAAATAAATAAAAGTTAAGCAAAGTAAAAAAAGTAAATCGATTTTTTCATTACCCTATATGGCCATTTATCATCATCATCGTTTGGCTCTACAAGTCTATGTGAGTCTTGGCCGCGTTTACCATTTCCCTCCATTGTTGTCGGTCCTGAGCAGCTATTACCCATTGCTGTATTCCCATTTTGCGTAGATCACTGGCTACTGCGTCCTTCCGTCTCTTTCTTGGGCGACCAACTGACCTTCTGCCATCGGGCCTTTCTCAGAGTGCGGCGTTCAGGAGTCTTTCGTTACTCGATCTTAGTACGTGGTCCGCCCATCTTATTCGATTTGTTTTAATGTAGCGTACTATGTTTTCATCTCCATATACTGTCTGGAGTTCATCATTGTGTCTTCTTCTCCATTCTCCTGTTGTCTCTTCTCTGCAAGGCCTATAGATAGTCCGCAGTATCTTTCTTTCCAGTACCAGTAATTTTCTCGTTTCCCGCTGGTTCAGAGTCCATGACTCGCTTCCATACGTTATTGTGGGACGAATTATTGTCTTGTACACTCTTATTTTTGCTGGTATTGAGAGTATTTTTGATTTAAGTACGGTCATTTATGAGTGATATGCCCTGTTTCCTGCAATGATCCTGGCTGCCATGTTGTTTTCATATTTATTTTCAGATATTATGATCTCTTTCAGGTCTTGACGACTTCAAAGTTGTATTCATTGATAGTTACGTTTTGTTTTGACTAACCCTTGGTCTTGGATTCTTCGTAACCACCATGTACTTGGTCTTGTCCTCGTTGACCTTCAGACCAACTTCCTTGGCTCCGTTTTCGAAGAGGGTGAAAACTTCTTTTGCACCTCTGGTGGATTGTGGAATTGTGTCAACGTCATCCGCAAACGCCAATAGTATTTTTGATCCTTGGGTGGCAAATCCGTTTCTCAGTTGTGGTTGAGCTTTTCGTACCGCATGTTGCAGTGCAAAATACATAGCAGGGGGCCTGGAGGATCTCCTTGTCTAAGCCCGGTGTCAATGAGGAATTCTTCCGACGTGGTGCTGCCAATTCTGATCCGTGCGGAAGCGTTTTCTGTGCTCACCTGTGTTAATTGTACCAGCTTTCCAGGTACTCCCATTTCTACCATAGTTTCCCACAATGCTTCTCTGCTAACAGGATCGTAAGCTTGTTTAAAGTCCACGAAGATTTGGTGTACATCGCGGTTGAGTTTTTTTCTGGCGTAGGACGAATATCTGGTCTATGGTCAACCTTCCCATTCTGAATCCGCTTTGGTAGTAGCCTATTATTTCCTCTGCGTATGGAGTTAGCCTTCTAGATAGTATTATGGATATAATTTAGTACGTTGTATTGATTAACGATATTCCTCTATAGTTCCGACATATTTGTTTGTCTCCCTTCTTGTGGATAGGTATTATATGGCTTTCATGCCAGTATTTTGGTATTTCTTCTCTTTCCCAGATTTCCCTTATAAGATGATATATCTTAAGGTGGAGCTTTTCTTCCCCTTTTTTTAGTAGTTCCGCCTGTATGCCTTTATAGTTTTTTAGGAACGAAATTGCGGACTTTACTTCAACTAATATGGGCCCTGGTATTTCAGGTTCTGCTAACTGGTACTGTTTTTGTTGCTCTGTCATTGTGGGTTTTTCTGTATTTAGGAGTTCCTCAAAATACTTTGAATACTTTGAAGCCGTTTTATGGCATATGTTGCAACTCCGGTCCTGAACCAGCTTAACACGTTCCATGCGCCTAAGAGAATGTCCTTATTTCGTAGCTTAAGTCTAATCCGTGTTTCATATCTATTTCGAGGCAAATGGCATATATGACCATTGTTGTTGGCTATATAGGATAATATTCATCACTATGCCCTAGAAGATCTATTTTTTGTACTCTTTGGTGAAAGTGGCTAATTTTCCCCGTGCTGTTTTCATTTTTATATATTTCATACAAGTTTCATCTCGGCTTATAGTTAACCCTAAATTAAAATGTCTTACATCTCTTAGTAGTCTCTTCTTCTAAACTGAATTTCAAATCTGCATTCTACGATCCAATACATACATATTCCATCTTACACATATTTATCTTGAATCCCCGTAACTCATACTCTTTTGTTAATTTCCCTATCATATATTCCATATTATCCTCCCCGTTTTGTGCACAAATGACTTGGTCATCTGCGAAAAGTAGTGTCTCTTGTTGTACTGGTATGCTCATTGTTCTGCATTTTCTATACCATATTTTCAAAGCCTGATCTATATGTTATAAAGTGAAGGTAATAGACAACATCCCTGTTTGCCTTTTCTTGCGGTATTTGTTTTTGTTATCCGGAACATCTAGGTTATTATTAATACCTTTAGGGCACCAGTAGCCCTTAGGCCAATTTTTTTTAAAAGAACTAATACTCCTCTATCGATTCCTAAAAAGGCATTAGAAAGAAATTTATTTGCAAAATAAATTTTTTTTTAAAAAAGAAAATTTAATTTTAACGAAAAGTTTCCCAGGAAACGACACAATTTTTAAATATTTTACTTTCTTTGATTTCATCTTTCTTTATTTTGTATATAATATAAACATGTGCGCCGCTATGACTATTTTTAGGGAGATGCATCTACATCTACAATATAATATTAACTAATATAAAATATAGAACTATACATGTTTAGCATATAAATAACAGAGTTGCGATTTTTAAGTAATTTTTACAATGCATTAGGCTTTCTTCTTCTCCTTCTTCTTTTTATGTGGACATTCCTCTGTCGATTTTTCAATGTTTCTCCAGTAATTTGTCGTCCCATTGTTTACGTGGTCTTTCTAATGACCGTCTTCCTATTGGGAAACCGTCTCTTGCTGTATTTACTACTCTATTTAATGTCATTCGGCGTATATGATCGTTCTATTTTACACTTATATTTCTTATTCAGTCCTTGATGTTCTCCACCTTGCATCTACTTATGTATATCTGTGCTTTTACCTCTGTTTCATAGCATTTTACTATCAATTTTTTGAGTGTTTTCATATGTGCTGTTTCTAACATGCTGTTTGTTTTCTCCTTGCTAGGTCGGTTTTCTTCCGCGTTTGTCATTGTTGGTCTGATGACTGTTTGGTAAATTCTGCTTTTCATTTTTTTTTGATATTTTTATTTCTCCATATTGTTTCATTTATGCAATTTGCGTCTTTGTTTGTTCTATACACTTAATCTTTCACTTCCATTTCAAGCTTTCTGTAGTTAGATGCCTAGATATTAAAACTCCATCACTTGTTTTATTATCCGACCTTCTAGCTCCAATTTATATCGTAACATGTTAAATTTTCTGGCGGTAAATCATCTTTACTCTGAGAGAGTAGTATTGCCTGGTCTGCATTACAAATTTTTTTAAGTTGTGTTTTTCCCATTTTTTATCCTTTTTTAGTTCTTATTTTTTATTATTTCATCCATAAGCATGTTAAACAATAACCCGACCTAAAACGTTGTTGTTCTTCTGCTAGTGTTATAATTTCATTCAGTTTATTTGTTATCACTTTGGTTTCTCTGTAATAATCCAGGTCCGATTTGTTTCCCTTGTTGAAGAGAGGTATAAAAATGCTTGATCTCCATTCTTGAGGAATTTTATTGTTCTATTATTTTTTGAATTTGTTTTATTAGTTGTTTGGTCAGATCTGGTCCTCCTTACTTTAGGAGTTTGGTCGGTATTTGGTCCTCTTTTGGTGATTTGGTACTTTTTATTTTCCTTAATCCTTCCTTTACGTTTTCCTCCTCAATATCTATTTCTTTGTTTGTCATTACCTCTGGTGTTAGTGGTTCATTATCGTCAGCTTTAGCAAATAGGGATAGAAAGTAGTCTGCCTATGTTTCATTATGAATATGATTCGTTTTTATTAGTTAGTCCATCTCTTTTCTTTGTCCTCTGATCATTCTCCATATTTCTTTTTGTGTGCCGTAGAAGTCCTGTTCCATCTGGTTTGTGAAGCTCTGGCAGTATTCCCTTTTTATGTGTTTATCTAAAGTATTCGTTTTAATTCTGATTCGTTTACAGAGGTTGTATGCCTGCTGTGTTTGTTTTGTTCTGTATTGTAAAAAGGCTTTCTTCTATTCTTTACATTTTGTCTTTACTTCCCCTCTCAACCATGGGGTTTCCTTTTTTGGTATGTTGGTGTTCGTTACTTTCCTTTCTCCAAGTGATTCTGTTAATTATATTATTTTTGAGTTTTCCTAGCTTTTCTCGATGCGTTTTCTAATCATTTATTCCCAGCAATCTTCGCTAATATTCTTTTTTTGTATAAGTTAAGCATTATGCTTTTATTATAAAATGTTAGTGGATTTACTAATTTCAGTATGAAATAATATTGAGTACTTTTTATTTCTACTTTGTACAATTATTAATTCTAAATAGTGTCTTATTTTGTAATAAATTTTGTAATAATAGAGAAAAATGTTAAGTACTTTTTAATATATCTACAAGCTTTTTATGTTGAACCTTATCAAATGCCTTTTCAAAGTCTACAAAACATAAGTACATGTTCTGATTCATGTCCATGCATCTCTGAGCCAGCACATTCAAGCCAAACAAAGCATCTCTTGTACTCATACCATTTCTAAAGCCAAATTGTGTGTCACTAATTTCATATTCATGAGTTTTAACAATTCTGCTGTGAATTATTTTCAAAAATGTTTTAAGTGTGTGACTCATTAAAGCTATTGTTCTGTGATCTGAGCAAGTTGTTGCACTTGGCTTTTTGGGAATTGCTACAAAGGTCGATTGCAGCCATTGTCTGGGGATTGTGGCAGTCTGATATATTAGATTAAAGAGTTCAACTCTTACATCAATAACATCTTCATCGATGAGTTTTAAATATTCGATTGGCACATCACCTGGTTCAGTAGCTTTTCCCCTTTTTTTGTGTTTTTGATGGCATAGATGACTTCTTCTCTTAATATTGGTGGTCCGGTGTCCTCCGTGATTTCTAGTGACAGTTCTTCTCTTTCATCATTAAAGAATTGTTGGATGTAATTGGTCCAGTGACATAATCTCTCCTTCATATCAGTAATAATATCCCCTTTATTATTTTTAAGGATATTCGTTCTTGTACGTTTTCTACAACCTGTCATTTCTTTGATTTTTTTGTGTAAATTAAAGATATCATACTTTTTATCCAGATCTTCTATTTCCTTGCATCTGTCGGTGAGCCACCTATCTTTTGCCTCTCGAATTTTCTTTCTGATGTTTTTCTGAATTTCTTTGTATTTATTGAGGTCTTTTGCTTAATGTTTTCTTCGTTCTTCCATAAGTTCAAAAAGTTCTACTGTCATCCAAGGTTTTGTTTTTTCTCCAAGTGATTTGAGGGTTTCTTTTCCAACTGATACAAGGGCATGTTGAATTTTTCCCCATTTTTGGTCAATAGTTAGAGTTTCCGCATTATCTTCTTTGACTTTCCTTAAGTTCTCGTTTATTTTAAATTTCGTTTCTGCATGTGTTATCTTGTTTGAGACGTCTTGTATCCATGTTTTTCTTGGTGCTAGGGCTGTTGACCTTCTTTAGTTTCACTCTCATCGACAAAACAACTGGGTTGTGATCGGAGGATGTGTCCGCTCCTGGATAAGTTTTAGATGATATTATAGAATTTCTATATCTTCTGTTGACGATAATATAATCTATTTGATTTCTGACTATTTTGTTGCTATTGTCAGCTGGTGACCTCCATGTATATAGTCTACGTTTAGGAAGTTTGAACAAGGTATTTGTAATTATGAGTTCCTCATTGACACAGAAATCGACAAGCCTATCGCCACGTTCATTCCTTTCCACGAGTCCATATCGCCCCACGCAATTCTCCACTTCTCCTTGGCCCACTTTAGCGTTCAAATCGCCCATTATAATATTTATATCTTGCCTTTTAGTTAGCCTTAAGACATTGTCGATTTGTTCATAGAAGGCCTCTATGGTGTCTTCATCCTTGTCTGCAGTGGGTGCATATACTTGGATTATATTTATTTTACGTTTTAAATGAGAGTTTAGAGACAGCATTAATACTCGATCAGAGTAGGTTCCATTTCCGGTGTTACATTTTCCTTATTCAGGCCATTGTATATCGCTAAGGCCCAGTTTGTTAATTTTCATTCTGCACATTTCCGACACAGCGTTATCCAGTTTGCCTGATTGGTATAAACTTCTTACGTTCCATGTTCCGATTGCCAAGGTTATAGAGTTATTCTTATTTGCTTGGCAGGGATTTACCTTGATGATGACCTGAGAGGCCCTGTCGTCTAAACATAATTGTCCTCCCCTGCCAGATCTTGGATTCCGAGCTCCATGATCACTAAGTAAATTATCTATTAGTGGATAATAAAAAGAAAAAACCATACTTTTTTTATCGAGGATCTAAAATGGTAGCTTGACATGCTAAATCATTGGCTTCATAAATTTGAAATCTTTGCTCGATTAATTTTTGCACCATTTTATTGACTTGCATTTTCTTCAACTAAACTATCACGGGACAAATAAATCTTTTTCCTTATGATTTTAACCAAAGAAATGATTTTTGATAATGTAACGGTCTTTTCCGCACAAATTTCATTAGTGACATCTAAAAACAATTTCAATATTCGACCAGCATACTAAATAATTCTCCAGTCATGAGTTGCTAAAGACGCATCCAAATCATTTCCTAAAATGGCTAATGTAGAAATTATGGCTTCTTTGATTTCTAAAAAACATGACAGCATTTCATATGTGGAACTCCACCGAGTAACAACATCTTGTTTTAATTTTAACGCTGACAAATTCATCTGCTCTTGGGTTTGCTTTAGCTTGGTAAGGCCCTGTGAGCTTCTTTTAAAAAACTCGACTACTGATTTGACTTTTTTTATTGTCTCCTCAATTTCTCTTATACCTTCTTGAACAGCTAAATTCAGGGTGTGTGCAAAACACGATAAATGGCTCCACTGGCAACGCCGCACTGCTGCTACAATGTTAGCCACATTGTCGGTTGTACAAGCCGTAATTTTATTTTCTAAACTAAATTCTTCCAGAGAATATCATGGACAGCAAGGATCACGAACAAGGAAGTTCTAGAAAAAATGAAGAAGGAACCAGAGATTGTGTTTACAATCAAACGCATAAAATTGCAATATCTGGGACACGTTATAAGAAATCAGCACCGTTACTCCCTGCTGCAGTCTATATTGCAAGGTAAAGTCAAAAGTAAGCGTGGACCTGGTAGAAGGAGAATATCATGGCTGCGGAATTTAAGAACATGGTTTAAGAAAACCTCAACGGAGCTGTTTTGAGCCGCAGCGAGCAAGGTCATGATTGCCAATATGATTTCCAACATCCGAAACGGATAGGAACCAGAAGAAGAAGAAATTCTTCCACTACATCCAATAAAAATTTACACAATCTAATAAACCCGAAGACAATTGAAAATCCTCACCGAAAAAATTTACCGTAACAGCAATAAAACTCTCGTTATTAACAGAGATCCATAAGTCCACAGTGTTGTTAAATTCACAGCACTGGCACTTTTTAAATGGTTTTTTAACTTTTCTAGTTCTGAAGGATATAGATTTGGTATAAGACTTTCTGCTATTGTTTTCCTTGTAGGCAAAGAATATCCACGATTTAGCATTTTGACAAACTTTTTAAATTCGATGTCCTCTACTATAGATATAGGCTGGTACTCTTTGACAATCATCCTAACTAACTGTAAATCTTTCTAGGTTCTTGACTGGGAACGGGTCGAATTACATAGTCCCTGATAGAAACAAGGAGAGTAGGAGCAGGCTTTGTCTTAAGAATTATAACTGCTTTCTGCTCATCTTCCCCTGCTTGTCCTTTTAGCGAAACTGATTTTGACTTTGAAGGTTGAGGTTCTTGAAATGTATTTTCTGATTTTTCGGGTCCTTTTTCTATGTATCTTTCAACATTGAGACATTTAATATTGATAGCAGGGTGTTTCATTCTTAAATGTCTTGATAAATTGCCCAGTGAACCACCTGCAATACTGGGACACGTTATAAGAAATCAGCACCGTTACTCCCTGCTGCAGTCTATATTGCAAGGTAAAGTCAAAAGTAAGCGTGGACCTGGTAGAAGGAGAATATCATGGCTGCGGAATTTAAGAACATGGTTTAAGAAAACCTCAACGGAGCTGTTTTGAGCCGCAGCGAGCAAGGTCATGATTGCCAATATGATTTCCAACATCCGAAACGGAAGAAGAAGAAATTCTTCCACTACATCCAATAAAAATTTACACAATCTAATAAACCCGAAGACAATTGAAAATCCTCACCGAAAAAATTTACCGTAACAGCAATAAAACTCTCGTTATTAACAGAGATCCATAAGTCCACAGTGTTGTTAAATTCACAGCACTGGCACTTTTTAAATGGTTTTTTAACTTTTCTAGTTCTGAAGGATATAGATTTGGTATAAGACTTTCTGCTATTGTTTTCCTTGTAGGCAAAGAATATCCACGATTTAGCATTTTGACAAACTTTTTAAATTCGATGTCCTCTACTATAGATATAGGCTGGTACTCTTTGACAATCATCCTAACTAACTGTAAATCTTTCTAGGTTCTTGACTGGGAACGGGTCGAATTACATAGTCCCTGATAGAAACAAGGAGAGTAGGAGCAGGCTTTGTCTTAAGAATTATAACTGCTTTCTGCTCATCTTCCCCTGCTTGTCCTTTTAGCGAAACTGATTTTGACTTTGAAGGTTGAGGTTCTTGAAATGTATTTTCTGATTTTTCGGGTCCTTTTTCTATGTATCTTTCAACATTGAGACATTTAATATTGATAGCAGGGTGTTTCATTCTTAAATGTCTTGATAAATTGCCCAGTGAACCACCTGCAATACTCATATTACATGAAGAGTAATCACCTTTTGCAGATTTTTTATTCCTATCGTTTTTATCGAAATGACCCCATAAAAAACTTCTATTTCGTCTGTTACTCATCTTTTGGGATCGATTAAGAATAAGATTAATAAATTATTATAAAGAAAAACTAACTAATCACATAATAATTTAAAACTAGTTCACTGAACTAGTTCATTTTTGTGAAAAAGTTCTCTTGAACTAGTTAGTCTAAAAGAACTAATAAGCACACCTATAGTGGATACCTACAAATACTTAGGAACATGGATAATATCAAATGTAGACCAAACCAAAAAATTAAGACGCGTATTGAAATAGCACAATAGCACATGATTATTCGTTAGACTTAAAAGGTTTCTTTGTTGTCGGGATATAAGGTTAGGACTATGTCTAAGAATGTTTTGGTGTTACGTATTCACTACTTTTCTTTGTGGCTTGGAAGCATGGACAATAAAACAAGTACATCTGAATAATTTGGCCGCCTTTGAATTTTGGTATTACAGAAGAATCCTACGAATATCATAAACTAAAAAAATTTCAAACGC